>NW_027143207.1:0-74477 GCF_026170545.1 Melanerpes formicivorus
GTTAGGGTTTGGGGTTAGGGGTTAGGGTTTGGGGTTAGGGTTAGGTTTAGGGTTTGGGGTTAGGGGTTAGGGTTTTGGGGTTATTGTTAGGGTTAGGGTTGGGATTAGGGTTAGGGGTTAGGGTTAGGGTTAGGGTTTGGGATTAGGGTTAGGGTCAGGGTTAGGGTTAGGCAGCTTCACCTGGCAGTTTTACACTCAGGCAATGGCTTTGAGCTGGGAGAGAGGAGATTATGAGTGGAGAGGAGGAAGAAATTGTTGAGAGTGAGGCTGGGGAGACTCTCTGGCACAGGCTGCCCAGGGAGGCTGTGGCTGCCTCCTGCCTGGAGGGGTTCAGGACCAGGCTGGATGAGGCCCTGAGCAGCCTGTGCTGGTGGGAGGTGTCCCTGCCCATGGCAGGGGCTGGAGCTGGCTGAGCTTTGAGCTCCCTCCCAGCCCAACCCCTGCTGTGACTGTGGTCTGCCCTGGTGCCTGGGCCTGGCCCTGTCCCTCACAGCAGCCAGGCTGTGCCAGCTCACACTGCTGAGGAGCCTCAGGAGCTTGGTTGTGGGAATGGGAGGAGCTCCAAGGGAATGAAAGCTGCTGGTGGTGTCCTGTGGTGGCTGAAGGAGGTGGAGTGAGGAGGTCATGGAGGGAATCCTTTGCTTCATCCTCCAGCTCTTAGCAGCAGTTTGTGATAGGCTTCCCAAGGCTCTGGTTGTGTCCTGTCCATGGGAGGGGCTTGGAACTGGCTGATCTTTGGGGTCCTGGCCAGCCTGAACCCTTCTGTGGATACAGAACAGCCCCATGGAGCAGGACAGGCTGGGGACTGAGCTGCTGCAGAGCAGGGAAGGGGAAAAGGCCCTGGGGGTCCTGGTGGATGGGAGGTTGCCCATGAGCCAGCAATGTGCTCTGGGGGACAAGAAGGCCAAGGGCAGCCTGGGGGTGGTGCTGAGTAGGTTGAGAGAGCTTCTCCTCCCCCTCTGCTCTGCCCTGCTGAGGCCACATCAGGAATCTTGTGGCCAGTTCTGGGCCCCTCAGCTCCAGAAGGACCTCAGGGAGCTGCTAGAAAGAGTCCAGCACAGAGGCACAGAGATGCTGCAGGCAGTGGAAGATCTTCCTCATGAGGAGAGGCTGAGGGGGCTGAGGGCTCTGGGCTTAGAGAGGAGCAGCCTGAGGGTGACCTCCTTGCTGGGGATAAAGCTGTGCAGGGGGATGCCCAGAGGCTGGAGCCAGGCTCTGCTGGGGGATACCCAAGGACAGCACAAGGGGCAGGGGTGGAAGCTGAGGCAGAGGAAGCTCCATGGAAACAGGAGGAAGAATTTTGTCCCTATGAGGGTGCCAGAACCTGGAGCAGGCTGCCCAGGGGGGTTGTGGAGTCTCCCTCTCTGGAGACATTCAAAACCCACCTGGCTGTGCTCCTGTGTGAGCTGCCCTGGGTGCCCTGCTCTGGCAGGGGGTTGGGCAGGATGAGCTTGGGAGGTCCCTTCCAGCCCCTGGCACTGCTCTGTGTGTAGTTCTCAGTGCCCTGGGGGTGGCTGTGGGGTCCCTGCAGCCCTGGCACTACCCCGGGAGTGGCTGTGGGGGTCCCTGCAGCCCCTGGCCCTGCCCCGGGGGAGGTTCTGGGGTGCCCGCAGCCCTCGCCCTGCCCTGGGGGAGGTTCTGGGGTGCCCGCAGCCCCTGGCCCTGCCCTGGGGGTGGCTGTGGGGTCCCTGCAGCCCCTGGCCCTGCTCTGTGTGAAGCTCTCAGTGCCCCGGGGGAGGTTCTGGGGTCCCTGCAGCCCCTGGCCCTGCGCTGTGTGAAGCTCTCAGTGCCCCGGGGGTGGCTGTGGGGTCCCTGCAGCCCCTGGCCCTGCGCTGTGTGAAGCTCTCAGTGCCCCGGGGGAGGTTCTGGGGTCCCTGCAGCCCCTGGCGCTGCCCTGGGGGAGGTTCTGGGGTCCCTGCAGCCCCTGGCGCTGCCCTGGGGGAGGTTCTGGGGTCCCTGCAGCCCCTGGCCCTGCCCCGGGGGAGGTTCTGGGGTCCCTGCAGCCCCTGGCCCTGCCCTGGGTGAGGTTCTGGGGTGCCTGCAGCCCCTGGCCCTGCCCCGGGGGTGGCTGTGGGGTCCCTGCAGCCCCTGGCCCTGCCCCGGGAGTGGCTGTGGGGTACCCGCAGCCCCTGGCACTGCTCTGTGTGAAGCTCTCAGTGCCCCAGGGGAGGTTCTGGGGTGCCCGCAGCCCCTGGCCCCGCGCTGTGTGAAGCTCTCAGTGCCCCGGGGGTGGCTGTGGGGTGCCCGCAGCCCCTGGCCCTGCCCCGGGGGTGGCTGTGGGGTGCCCGCAGCCCCTGGCCCCGCGCTGTGTGAAGCTCTCAGTGCCCTGGGTGAGGTTCTGGGGTGCCCGCAGCCCCTGGCCCCGCGCTGTGGCCGTGCCCCGGGCCCCCCCCGGCTGCCAGGGCTGAGGCAGGCCCCGCTGTGGCGCAGGACTCGTACAGGAAGCAGGTGGTGATCGATGGGGAGACGTGCCTGCTGGACATCCTGGACACGGCGGGGCAGGAGGAGTACAGCGCCATGCGCGACCAGTACATGCGCACCGGCGAGGGCTTCCTCTGCGTCTTCGCCATCAACAACACCAAGTCCTTCGAGGACATCCACCAGTACAGGTGAGCTGGGGCAGCCCCCCAACGAGGCTGCTCTGCCCCCCACTCCATCCCCCCCCATCGCCCTCCCCTGCGGCCCAGGCCCTGGGCACAGATGGCTCAGGGAGGGCAGCAGCACCGGGAGGGGATTCTGCCCTCTGCTCTGCTCTGCCCTGCTCTGCTCCTGCAGCACTGCCTCCAGCCCTGGGGCTGGACCTGGAGCTGCTGGAGAGGCTCCAGAGGAGGCCACCAAGGTGAGCAGAGGCTGCAGAACCTCCCCTGTGGGGCCAGGCTGGGAGAGTTGAGCCTGGAGAAGAGAAGGCTCCAGGGAGACCTCAGAGCAGCCTTGCAGTGCCTGAAGGGCTCCAGGAGAGCTGGGGAGGGACTCTGGCCAAGGGCTGGGAGTGCCAGGCTGAGGAACAATGGCTTTGAGCTGGGAGAGAGGAGACTGAGAGTGGAGAGGAGGAAGAAATTGTTGAGAGTGAGGCTGGGGAGACTCTGGCACAGGCTGCCCAGGGAGGCTGTGGCTGCCTCCTGCCTGGAGGGGTTCAGGACCAGGCTGGATGAGGCCCTGAGCAGCCTGTGCTGGTGGGAGGTGTCCCTGCCCATGGCAGGGGGCTAGGAGCTGGCTGAGCTCTGAGCTCCCTCCCAGCCCAGCCCCTGCTGTGGCTCTCTGCCTGTGGCCATTCCCCAGGGCTGGGCTGCAGCAGACAGTGGCTGTCAGCCTCCTGTAAAACCCATCCAAAGGGCTGGCTCCTGACCCCAGGGACTCACTAATGCAGTGCCTGAGTGTTGATGGTGCCTAAAGAGAGGCCTGGTCCTCTCTGCCACCCTCCTTCCCCTCCCTAATCGATGCAGCTGCTTCGTTAGTGCAATCGATCTCCGCAGGGGGAGCAGAGCCTGGGAGGGCTCTTCCCTGCCTGCTGTGCTCTGCTGGCTGCACACACAGGGGGAGGCAGCCCTGGCCTCCTGCAGCCTGCCTGCAAACAGGCCACAGACAGCAGGAGGAGAGCACTGGAGGCTGCCCAGAGAGGTCTCCACCTCTGGAGAGCTTCCAGCCCCCCCTGGCTGTGTTCCTGGGTGCCCTGCCCTGGGTGCCCTGCTCTGGCAGGGGGTTGGATGGATGAGCTCCAGAGCTCCCTTCAGCCCACAGCACTCTGTGGTTCTGTGAGCAGCAGAGCCCCAGGGAGCTGACAAGCTCAGGGCAAGTTGGACACCAGCACTGGAAGGACATCAGCAGGGCAGTCCTGCCATGGTCCTGCTATGGCTGCATCCTGCTGCTGCCATAGGCCCTGCAGAGCTGGAGGGCCTAGGAGGTGGCAGAAGGGCACCAGGAGCCTTCCCTGGTTGTCTCAGTGCTGTTCAGGGAGGGATCTCTGCTTGAGGGCTGGTTTTGAGGCTTGGCTGTGGTGAGAGGCTCTTGCAGATGATGACAGAATCCACCCCCTGCCAGGGCAGGGCACCCAGAACACAGCCAGGGGGGGCTGGAAGCTCTCCAGGCCAGGAGGCTCCACAGCCCCTCTGGGCAGCCTGCTCCAGGCCCCCAGCAGCCTCACACCAAGGAAGTTTCTCCTGAGGCTAAGGTGGAACTGCTGTGACTGAGTTCACTTCCATTGCCCCTGGTGCTGCCTCTGGGAGGCCCTGAGAGGAGCCTGGCTCCATCCTGCTGGCAGCCACCCTGCAGATGCTTGGGCTCCTTGATGAGGCCTGCAGGAGGTGGCTCTGCCTGTCCCAGCCCTGGGCACTGCCCAGCACAGCACCATGGCTCCCAGTGCCTCACATGTGTGCCCAGGTCCCACCTTGGGCTGCTCAGGGTGTTCAGTGTCACAGTGGTGTGGCTGGGCTGACAGCCATGGGACCAGGGAGAGGCTCAGGGTGGAAAGGGAGCTCAGAGGTCATCTACTGCAACCCCCTGCCAGGGGCAGGGACCCCTCCCACCAGCACAGGCTGCTCAAGGCCTCATCCAGCCTGGCCCTGAACACCTCCAGGCAGGGGGCAGCCATAACCTGTGCCAGAGTCTCCCCAGCCTCACACTGCAGAACTTCTTCCTCAGCTCCACTCTAACCCTGCTCTGCCTCAGCTCCAAACCCTTCCCCCTTGGCCTGGCTCCAGACCCCCTCAGCAGAAGTCTCTCTGCAGCCTTCCTGCAGGATCCCTTCAGCTCCTGGCAGCAGCTCTGAGGTCCCCCTGGAGCCTTCTCCTCTGCAGGCTGCACAGCCCCAGCTCCCTCAGCCTGTGCTCCCAGCAGAGCTGCTCCAGCCCTGGCAGCATCTCTGTGGCCTCCTCTGGCCTCTCTCCAGCAGCTCTGAGTCCTGCTGGGGACAGCAGCTAAGCCACTGGGGCTTGGTTTAGCTGTGGCTAGAGGCTGAGGTTCTCCTGGGGAGCTGAGCAGCTCTCTCATGCCTGTGCTGAGCCTGCTGCCTGTGGCTGCTCCCTGGCAGGCTGCTGGCTCCATTCCAAGCCCTGGCTGTAACCCTGCTGTAAATCACTGCCTGTCATCCCCTTGCCCCTCTGCTCTTTGTGTCTGCACTTTGAGAGGCTGTTCCCCTGAGCCAGGCTGGCTCTCCCTGCCTGGTAACCATCAGCAGCTATCTCCTTCCAGCTAAGTGGAGCTGGGGCACTCCATTTAGTGCTTGCACTGCCTGCCCAGGGTGTTCCATGCAGCATCTAAGTGGCTTTATGGCACACTGGCCATGCAGTCAGACCCCACTGCCATCCCCTGCTGCATTAAAGAGTGATGAAGGCTGCTGCTGGTGCCTCCCCCCTGCCAGCTGCTGCTGGGAGGGGATTTGGATTCAGTTACCATGCAGGAATGGGCAAGAGGCAAAGCAGCACAGAGTTGTTTGGGTTGGAAGATGCCTCCAAGCTCACCCAGTCCAACCTTCAGCCCAGCCCCACCATGGGCACCAAGCCCTGGCCCCAGGAGCCATGGCCACAGGAACCCCTCCAGCCATGGGGACTCCACCACCTCCCTGGGCAGCCTCTGCCAGGCCCTGACCACTCTGACACCAAAGACATTTTGCCTTCTCTCCAACCCAAGCCTCCCCTGGCACAATTCCAGGCCAGTTCCTCTCCTTCTGTCCCCTGAGACTGGGGAGCAGAGCCCAGCCCCCAGCTCCCTGCAGCCTCCTCTCAGGGAGCTGCAGAGAGCAATGAGGTCTCCCTCAGCCTCCTCTGCTCCAGGCTGAACACCCCCAGCTCCCTCAGCTGCTCCTCCCCAGCCCTGCTCTCCAGACCCTTCCCCAGCTCTGTTGCCCTTCTCTGGCCCTGCCCCAGCCCTCAGTGTCCCTCTTAAAAGGAAACTGAACTAAGATCAGAGCCAAATGTGATCAAACAGGGCCATGGCCACATAAGGCCAGGGTCCTCAGGGTGACTCCCAGCTTGGGCTGGGTGGTCCTTGGGGGCCCTTCCAAGCTGCTGTTCTGTGCCTCTCTGACTCACTCCAGGTGGTGGGTGGTGAACAGTTGCACTTGAAGGGCAGAAGGCTGCTGGTTGGTTCTTCACTCCTGTGCTGCAGAGTCAGGGAGTCACTGATGCTGTGGCTGGCAAAGCCCTTTCAGCCCACCCAGACCAACCATGCTCTGACTCTGCCAGGGCTGGGGCTGAGCCCTGCCCCCCAGCACCACAGCTCCTTGTCTGAAACCCCTCCAGGGTGGTCATTGGTGTTCTCCTAAGAGCCCACCACAAGGCACTTGGCTGCTGACAGCTGATGAAAGGCTGCTGGGGAGGGTCCTGGAGCTGCCCCCTGATGCCTTTTCTGCCTTCACTTTGGCATCTAGGGCTAGAGTGGAGCTGAGGAAGAAGTTCTGCAGTGTGAGGCTGGGGAGGCTCTGGCACAGGCTGCCCAGGGAGGCTGTGGCTGCCTCCTGCCTGGAGGTGTTCAGGACCAGGCTGGATGAGGCCTTGAGCAGCCTGTGCTGGTGGGAGGTGTCTCTGCTCATGGCAGGGGCTTGGGGCTGGCTGGGCTTTGAGCTCCCTCCCAACCCAAGCCATTGGTGACTGTGGTCTGCCCTGGTGCCAGGGCCTGGCTCTGTCCCTCAGCAGCAGCCAGGCTGTCCCTGCCCGCAGCAGGGGCTTGGAGCAGAGGATCTCTGAGCTGCCTTCCAACCTGAGCCACTCTGTGATTCTCTGCTGAGTCCCTGACCTCTTCCTGTTTCAGGGAGCAGATCAAGAGGGTGAAGGACTCAGATGATGTCCCCATGGTGCTGGTGGGGAACAAGTGCGACCTGCCGGCGCGGACGGTGGAGACGCGGCAGGCGCAGGACCTGGCCCGCAGCTACGGCATCCCCTACATAGAGACCTCGGCCAAGACCAGACAGGTAGGGGCTGCTCTCACACCGCAGCTGCTCTGCCTCCCCTCTGCTCCAGCTCTGCCCTGCAGAGCCAGGGACAGCAGCACAGCAGCCTCCCCAGGCACGGTGCAGGGGCCGGGCCGAGCTGCTCGCTGAGTGCTTCGGCAGAGCCTTCCCTCCCCTGGCCAGGCTCTCCCGCCTGGAGAGGTGTCTGAGGCCTGCTCTGGCAGCAGGGAGGGGAAGAGACCTTCTCAGAACTCTCTCCAAGGCTCTGGACCGAGCCACCTGGTCACTGCAGCTCAGCTAAGCTCAGGGAGCTTGGCTGTCCTCACCCGTGGTCTCCCCTGGCAGCCCCACAGGCAGTGCTGGACCACAGCAGAGGCCTCCCAGAGCACAGAGGTGGAAGTGGAGCAGCTGCCACCTTTGGTGCTCTAGTGGAGGCTTCTCTTGTGTGGGAGACCTCCTCCAGGCTGCTGGGAGCTGCCTGAAGCCCAAGGAGGGAAGAGCTCCTAGGCCTTGTGGCCCCTCACTCAGTCTCATTCCCTGCTTGGAGCTCCCTGTTAGCTTCCCTGTGGTGGGTTAAAATTCCCCCCCCAGCCCCCTGAAGTTTGCCAGGGCAGCTCAGCTGGAAGCAGGTGAAGCTGAAGCCACAGGCAAAGCTAACTGCAGTGGGCTGCAGAGAGTGTGCAGAACACACAGGAGACACAACACTGACAGGGACTGACAACCACTGAACAGCAGCACAAGGACCCCCCCCGGCCAAAGAGCAGGGGCAGCTACCAGCTGCTCCCTCCTTGCCTCCCCCTAATCCCCAGACAAGAGAAAGGAGCAGCAAAGCTGTTAGGCTGAGCCAAAACAATGCAGCCAAGGGCAAGCAGGAGCAAGGCAGTGTCTGCCAGAGGGAAGGGAGAGGGGAGGGGAGGGGAGGAGAGGAGAGGTTCAGAGAGGAGAGGGGAGGGGAGGAGAGGGGGGAGGAGAGGAGAGAGGAGAGGAGAGGGGGGAGGAGAGGAGAGGAGATGGGAGGAGAGGAGAGGAGATGGGAGGGGAGGAGAGGAGAGGAGATGGGAGGGGAGGAGAGGGGAGGAGATGGGAGGGGAGGAGAGGGGAGGAGATGGGAGGGGAGGAGAGGGGAGGAGATGGGAGGAGAGGTTCAGAGAGGAGAGGAGATGGGAGGAGAGGAGAGGAGAGGAGATGGGAGGAGAGGAGAGGAGAGGAGAGGAGATGGGAGGGGAGGAGAGGAGAGGAGAGGAGATGGGAGGAGAGGAGAGGAGAGGAGAGGAGATGGGAGGAGAGGAGAGGAGAGGAGAGGAGATGGGAGGAGAGGAGAGGAGAGGAGAGGAGAGGAGAGGAGAGGAGAGGGGAGGAGATGGGAGGAGAGGAGAGGAGAGGGGAGGAGATGGGAGGAGAGGAGAGGAGAGGAGAGGAGAGGAGAGGAGAGGAGAGGAGAGGAGAGGAGAGGAGAGGAGAGGAGATGGGAGGAGAGGAGAGGAGAGGAGAGGAGATGGGAGGAGATGGGAGGAGAGGAGAGGAGATGGGAGGGGAGGAGAGGAGAGGAGATGGGAGGAGAGGAGATGGGAGGAGAGGAGAGGAGATGGGAGGGGAGGAGAGGAGAGGAGATGGGAGGAGAGGAGATGGGAGGAGAGGAGAGGAGAGGAGATGGGAGGAGAGGGGAGGAGGAGAGGGGAGGAGAGGAGAGGAGAGGAGATGGGAGGAGAGGGGAGGGGAGGAGAGGGGAGGGGAGGAGAGGGGAGGAGAGGAGAGGGGAGGAGAGGAGAGGGGAGGAGAGGAGAGGAGATGGGAGGAGAGGAGAGGAGAGGGGAGGAGAGGAGAGGGGAGGAGAGGAGAGGGTAGGGGAGGAGAGGGGAGGGGAGGAGAGGGGAGGGGAGGAGAGGGGAGGGGAGGAGAGGGGAGGGGAGGAGAGGGGAGGAGAGGAGAGGAGATGGGAGGAGAGGAGATGGGAGGAGAGGAGAGGAGATGGGAGGAGAGGAGATGGGAGGAGAGGAGAGGAGATGGGAGGAGAGGAGAGGAAAGGAGAGGTGAGGTGGGAGGGGAGGAGAGGAGAGGTTCAGAGAGGAGAAGTTCGGAGAGGGGAGGGGAGGAGAGGGGAGGGGAGGAGAGGTGAGGTGAGAGGAGAGGGGAGAGGAGAGAAGAGGGAAGAGGAGAGGGGAGAGGAGAGGGGAGGGGAGGAGAGGAAAGGAGAGGTGAGGTGAGAGGGGAGGGGAGGAGAGGAGAGGGGAGAGGAGAGGTGAGAGGAGAAGAGAGGGGAGAGGGGAGGGGAGGAGAGGAGAGAGGAGAGGCGATTGTGTTGTTCCATGCAGCGTCAGTGGCTTCTCTCTCCCAGGGGTTGTTCAGAGTGATCTCTCTTTCCCTTCTCACACCCAGCAGTCAGTTGTTTGCATTTTGCTGCTCCTCTGTCCCATGATCTGTGAGCAGTTTGTAAAGGCACAGCCTGCAGCTCCCCACTGCCTGCACAGCCTGCAGTTCCCCACTGCCTGCCTGCACTGCACTGCCTGCACAGCCTGCAGCTCCCCACTGCCTGCACTGCCTGCACAGCCTGCAGCTCCCCACTGCCTGCCTGCACTGCCTGCACTGCCTGCACAGCCTGCAGCTCCCCACTGCTTGCCTGCACTGCACTGCCTGCACAGCCTGCAGCTCCCCACTGCCTGCCTGCACTGCACTGCCTGCACAGCCTGCAGCTCCTCACTGCCTGCCTGCACTGCCTGCACAGCCTGCAGCTCCCCACTGCCTGCCTGCCTGCCTGCACAGCCTGCAGCTCCCCACTACCTGCACTGCCTGCACAGCCTGCAGCTCCCCACTGCCTGCCTGCACTGCCTGCACAGCCTGCAGCTCCCCACTGCCTGCCTGCCTGCCTGCACAGCCTGCAGCTCCCCACTGCCTGCACTGCCTGCACAGCCTGCAGCTCCCCACTGCCTGCACTGCCTGCCTGCACAGCCTGCAGCTCCCCACTGCCTGCACTGCCTGCACAGCCTGCAGCTCCCCACTGCCTGCCTGCCTGCCTGCACAGCCTGCAGCTCCCCACTGCCTGCCTGCCTGCCTGCACAGCCTACCTGCAGTGCCTGCACTGCCTGCCTTCAGTGCCTGCCGTGGCTGGCTGCAGGCAGGCAGCGGTGGGGGCAGGGTGCCGTGCCGTGCCGTGCCGTGCCGGCAGGGGCAGGCCCTGAGGCAGCGCTGTCCCGCAGGGGGTGGAGGATGCCTTCTACACCCTGGTGCGGGAGATCCGGCAGCACAAGCTGCGCAAGCTCAACCCCCCCGACGAGAGCGGCCCCGGCTGCACCAACTGCAAGTGCGTGGTGTCCTGAGGGTGAGTGCTGCAGGGCCGGCAGGGCACACTGCCCAAGGGCAGGGCAGGGGGCAGGGGAGGGCATTGGGAGCAGGGGAGGGGGAGAGGGGGAGCAGGGGGAGGGCATTGGGAGCAGGGGAGAGAGGGGGAGATGGGGAACAGAGGAAAGGCATTGGGAGCAGGGGAGAGAGGAGGAGATGGGGAGCAGGGGAGGGGGAGATGGGGAGCAGGGGAGGGGCATTGGGAGCAGGGGAGGGGGAGATGGGGAGCAGGAGAAGGCGAAATTGGGAATATGAGGTGGTGGGGAGCAGGGGGCAGGCTGGCAGTGGGGGTGGGGAGCAGGGGGCAGGCTGGCAGCGGGGGTGGGGAGCAGGGGGCACTCTGGCAGCGGGGGTGGGGAGCAGGGGGCAGGCTGGCAGTGGGGGTGGGGAGCAGGGGGCAGGCTGGCAGCGGGGGTGGGGAGCAGGGGGCACACTGGCAGCGGGGGTGGGGAGCAGGGGGCATTGGCAGCGGGGGTGGGGAGCAGGGGGCACTGGCAGCGGGGGTGGGGAGCAGGGGGCACTGGCAGCGGGGGTGGGGAGCAGGGGGCAGGCTGGCAGCAGGGGTGGGGAGCAGGGGGCAGGCTGGCAGCGGGGGTGGGGAGCAGGGGGCACACTGGCAGCGGGGGTGGGGAGCAGGGGGCACATTGGCAGCGGGGGTGGGGTGCAGGGGGCAGGCTGGCAGCGGGGGTGGGGAGCAGGGGGCAGGCTGGCAGCGGGGGTGGGGAGCAGGGGGCACTCTGGCAGCGGGGGTGGGGAGCAGGGGGCACGCTGGCAGTGGGGGTGGGGAGCAGGGGGCACTCTGGCAGCGGGGGTGGGGAGCAGGGGGCAGGCTGGCAGTGGGGGTGGGGAGCAGGGGGCACTCTGGCAGCGGGGGTGGGGAGCAGGGGGCACTCTGGCAGCGGGGGTGGGGAGCAGGGGGCACGCTGGCAGTGGGGGTGGGGAGCAGGGGGCACTCTGGCAGCGGGGGTGGGGAGCAGGGGGCACGCTGGCAGTGGGGGTGGGGAGCAGGGGGCAGGCTGGCAGCGGGGGTGGGGAGCAGGGGGCACTCTGGCAGCGGGGGTGGGGAGCAGGGGGCAGGCTGGCAGCGGGGCTGGGGTGCAGGGCTGCACATCCCCACCCAGAAGAAGCCTTCCTGAACATCTGGGGGCCCTGAACATCTGGACTTCCTCCTGCAGCAGGGCTCAGCTGCTGGGCACTGCAGCAGCCTGGCCCCAGGAGCCCTGGGTGGGTTCTGGGAGGCTTTGCTCAGGGGGAGCAAATGCAGGCAGTGGCTCTCTGTGGGGGGGTGAGGGAGGCAGAGATCTGCTGGTGGACAGCCAGCTGCCCCCCTCCAGCCTCAAAGCAGCCTCCTGGCACCGCCTCCAGGCAGGGTGCAGTGCTCCTGGGGGCTGCTGCAGCTGTGGGAGGGGAGGAAGGGCACAGCTGGGTGCTTGGCAGCCTTCCCCAGCAGCCACTGAGGGCAATGCTCCTGCAGCCTTCCCTCCTCCATCCCAGTCATGGTTTGACAGGATGGATCAGCTTGGAAGGGACCTCAAAGCTCAGCCATGGGCAGGGACCCCTCCCAGCACCCCAGGCTGCTCATGGCCTCATCCAGCCTGGCCCTGGACAGCTCCAGGCAGGAGGCAGCCACAGCCTCCCTGGGCAGCCTGTGCCAGGCTCTCCCCAGCCTCACTGCCAAGGATTTCTTCCCTAACCTGCAGTCAAGCCCCCTGGGTGCTGCTGCCCAGCCTCTCCCCTTCAGCCACAGAAGGAGCTGCTTCCTCAGCCAGGTGTTGCCAGGCCTTGGGCTGAAGGCCACCCAGGGCTCAGGCAGGGACACCTCCAGGAGCTGTCCCCCACAGCTCCCCACAGCATGGCCAAGGGTGAGAGAGGATTGTCGTGAAAGAGAACCAACAAGGAAAGAGAGGGGAGGAAAGCAGGCAGGGAACATCCACACCAGGGCAGCACAAGGGACAGCAAGGGGCACAGAGTGGCAGCCAGGAGGTTGGAGCTGAGCAGGAGGAGAAAGTTGTTTGGGGTGAGGCTGCTGGAGGCCTGGAGCAGGCTGCCCAGAGAGGTTGTGGAGTCTCCTGGGGTGGAGAGCTTCCAACCCCCCCTGGGCACTGTGCTGCTGGGCAGGGTGCTGGGGGTGCCCTGCTGGGGCAGGGGCTGGGCTGGGGGAGCTCCAGGGGTCCCTTCCAGCCCCCAGGCTGGTTGTGGGGTTCTGATCAGTGTCCTTTCTGCTTGCAGCTGGCTGGGCCCTGGCCTGGAGAGGTTCCTGCGGTGCAGAGCGGAGGAGAGAGCTGAGGCTGAAGCGGAGGAAGCAGCCAACGGATGCAGGGGAGGAGGAGTGTAGGGGGTGGGGGAGAGGAAGAGGAGGAGGAAGAGGACAGGGAGGGGAGCATGAGCCCCTCCAAGGACTATCTCACCCTTCACCCAGGCCTGCAGCAAGTGACTCTTGGTCTCTTGGTTTGGTTCTGTGTTCCTTTCCCCGCCCCCTCCCTGGGGCTCCTCCACCCCAGCAGCTGTACAAAGCCACAAGGTTGACTCACAGTAAATTATTATTTGATGGTCTCAACAGAAGGTCTCCATGGCTCTGTCCTCCCCCCAGAGCCTCCTCCTGCTCTGCTGCTGCTGCTGCTGCTGCTCTGGGGGACAGCAGGGCAGGAAGGGCACCAAGGTTTGCTCCCCACAGCCTGAGGCGTGCTGAAGGTGTTCAGGGAAGAGCTGCCCCTGCCTGCAGCAGGTCCCCACCCCCTGAGCCCACAGCAGTGCTCTGCTGGCCCCAAGGCTTGGGGGGATGGAAGAGCACAACCAGACCAAACCTGGCCCTGGCCCTGGCCCTCCCTCCCTTGGCTCCTTTGCCCTCAGCCTAGGCCTGGTGAGATGTTTTATGGCCTCGGATGCACTGCCCGCAAGGGAAGAACCACCAGGCAGGAGAGCTGGGGCAGGAGAGCTGGGGGAGGAGAGCTGGGGGCTGGGGGCAGGAGAGTGGAGAGCTGGGGCAGGAGAGCTGAGAGCTGGGGCAGGAGAGCTGAGAACTGGGGCAGGAGAGCTGAGAACTGGGGCAGGAGAGCTGAGGGAAGGAGAGCTGGGGGCTGGGGCAGGAGAGCTGGGGGCTGGGGGCAGGAGAGCTGAGAGCTGGGGCAGGAGAGCTGAGAACGGGGGTAGGAGAGTGGAGAGCTGGGGCAGGAGAGCTGGGGCAGGAGAGCTGAGGGAAGGAGAGCTGAGGGCTGGGGCAGGAGGGCTGAGGGAAGGAGAGCTGAGGGCTGGGGCAGGAGAGCTGAGGGAAGGAGAGCTGAGGGCTGGGGCAGGAGAGCTGGGGGCTGGGGCAGGAGAGCTGGGGGCTGGGGCAGGAGAGCTGAGGGCTGGGGCAGGAGAGCTGAGAACTGGGGCAGGAGAGCTGAGGGAAGGAGAGCTGAGGGCTGGGGCAGGAGAGCTGAGGGAAGGAGAGCTGAGGGCTGGGGCAGGAGGGCTGAGAGCTGGGAGCAGGAGAGCTGAGGGCTGGGGCAGGAGGGCTGGGAGCTGGGGGCAGGAGAGCTGAGGGCTGGGGCAGGAGGGCTGGGAGCTGGGGGCAGGAGAGCTGAGGGCTGAGGTCACTTCAGCTTGTGCCACTTCTTTGCCTCCTTTATCCTCATCCCTGGCAGCTTGTTCTGGCACAGCACCTCCCCAGTGTTGATGTGCTCCAGAGGCAGCATTAGGCCTTCCTGCTGCCCTCCAGCACCTGGCTGATGCTGATCCCTGTCCAGGCTGGGCTGCTCCAGTTGGCAGCAGTGGCTGCTGGGCTGCAGGCCCTCCCCTGCCCTCTGCATGCTTTGGTTGCTGGGCAGTGGGTGGCAGAAGGGCCCTGCTGCAGCTTACTGCTGCTGCTCATCAGCCCAGGCTGAGGCCTTCAGCCTTCACTCCTTGGGTCAGGAGGGTTCTGCAGCAGGGCTGATCCCTTGGGAAGCTCAGCCCTGCCCATCTCAGCTCTGCTCAGCTCAGCTCAGCTCAGCTCAGTCCAGCCCAGGCAAGCTTTGCCCCGCTCAGCTCAGCCCTGCCCAGCCCAGCCCTGCGCAGCCAAGCTTTACCCAGCTCAGCTCAGCCCTGCCCAGCCCTGCCCAGCTCTGCACAGCGCTTCTCAGCTCAGCCCAGCCCAGCTCTGCCCTGCCCAGCTTAGCCCTTCCCATCTAGCTCAGCCATGCCCAGCCCAGTACACCCCTGCTCAGCCCTGCCCAGCTCAGCCCTGCCCAGCCCTACAAAGCCTAGCACAGTTCTGCGCAGCCAAGCTCTGCCCAGCCAAGCTCTGCCCTGCTCATCCCAGCCCAGACCTGCTCAGCCCTCCCCAGCCCTGCCCAGCCCAGCTCAGCTCTACCCAGCCGAGCTCTGCCCAACCCTGCTGGGCCCACCTCAGTCCTGCCTATCTCTGCCCAGCCCAGTCCTGCCCTGCCCAGCTCAGCCCAGGCCACCTCAGCTCTGCCCAGCCCAGCCCCACCCAGCCCTGCCCAGCCCAGCTCAGCCCTGGCCACCTCAGCTCTGCCCAGCCCAGCCCTGCCCAGCCCTGCCAGCCCTACTGAGCTCTGCCCAGTCCGGCCCAGTGTTGCCCAGGCCTGCCCAGCCCAACTCAGCCCTACACAGCCCAGAGCAGCCCTGCACAGAGCAGCCCTGCCCAACTCACCTGAGCCCAGCCCAGCCCATCCCAACCCAGCCCTGCTCAGCCCTGCCCTGCCCAGCCCAGCCCTGCCCTGCCCTGCCCAGCCCTGCCCTGCCCAGCTCAGCCCAATCCAGCTCAGCCCTGCCCAGCCCAGCCCAGCCCTGCCCAGCCCTGCCCAACCCAGCTCACCCCTGCACAGCCCAGCTCACCCCTGCACAGCCCAGCCCAGCCCTACCCAGCTCTGCCCAGCCTGGCTCAGCCCTGCCCAGCCCAGCCCTGCCCTGCCCAGCTCAGCCCCGGCCACCTCAGCTCTGCCCAGCCCAGCCCCACCCAGCCCTGCCTAGCCCAGCCCTGCCCTGCCCAGCTCAGCCCTGGCCACCTCATCTCTGCCCAGCCCAGCCCCACCCAGCCCTGCCCAGCCCAGCTCAGCCCTGGCCACCTCAGCTCTGCCCTGCCCAGCCCTGCCAGCCCTACTGAGCTCTGCCCAGTCCGGCCCAGTGCTGCCCGGGCCTGCCCAGCCCAACTCAGCCCTACCCAGCCCAGAGCAGCCCTGCCCAGAGCAGCCCTGCCCAGCTCACCTCAGCCCAGCCCAGCCCAGCCCAGCCCTGCCCTGCCCAGCTCTGCCCAGGCCAGCTCTGCCCATCGCTGCTCAGCCCTAGCCAGCCCAGCTCAGCCCTAGGCAGCTCTGCCCAGCCCTACCCAACCCAGCTCAGCCCTGCCCAGCCCTGCTCAGCTCTGCCCAGCCCAGCTCAGCCCAGCCCAGCTCAGCCCTGCCCAGCTCTACCCAGCCGTGCCCAGCCCTGCCCAGCCCCGCCCATCCAATCTCACCCCTGCCCAGCCCATTTAACCCCTGCACAACTCGGCCCTGCCCAGCCTTACTCAGGCCACATCAGCTCTGCCCAGCCCAGCTCAGACCTGCCCAGCTCTGCCCTGCCCATCTCTGCCCAGCCCAGCTCACTCCTGCCAGGCCTACCCAGCTCAGCCCAGCCCAGCTCTGCGCTGCCCAGCCCAGCTCAGCCCTGCCCAGCCCAGCCCAGCGCTGCCCAGCCCTGCCCAGCCTGGCTCAGCACTGCTCAGCTCTGCCCTGCCAGCCCTACTGAGCTCTGCCCAGTCAGGCCCAGCCCTGCCCAGCCCTGCCCAGCCCAGCTCAGCCCTGCCCAGCTCATTCCTGCCCAGCCCAGCCCAGCCCTGCCCTGCCCAGCTCAGCCCAGGCCACCTCAGCTCTGCCCAGCCCAGCCCTGCCCAGCCCTGCCAGCCCTACTGAGCTCTGCCCAGTCCGGCCCAGTGCTGCCCAGGCATGCCCAGCCCAGCTCAGCCCTACCCAGCCTAGAGCAGCCCTGCCCAGAGCAGCCCTGCCCAGCTCACCTCAGCCCTGCCCAGCACAACCCAGCCCTGCCCAGCCCTGCCCAGCCCAGCCCAGCCCTGCCCAGCCCGGCTCAGCACTGCTCAGCTCTGCCCTGCCAGCCCTACTGAGCTCTGCCCAGTCAGGCCCAGCCCTGCCCAGCCCTGCCCAGACCAACTCAGCCCCACCCAGCCCAGCCCAGCCCCACCCAGCCCTGCCCAGCCCAGCTCAGCCCTGCCCTGCCCAGCTCAGCCCAGCCCAGCTCAGCCCTGCCCAGCCCAGCTCAGCCCTGCACAGCCCAGCTCAGCCCTGCCCTGCCCAGCTCAGCTCAGCCCAGCTCAGCCCTGCCCTGCCCAGCCCAGCCCAGCCCCACCCAGCCCTGCCCAGCCCCACCCAGCCCTGCCCAGCCCAGCTCAGCCCTGCCCTGCCCAGCTCAGCCCAGCCCAGCTCAGCTCTGCCCAGCCCAGCTCAGCCCTGCCCTGCCCAGCTCAGCCCAGCCCAGCTCAGCTCTGCCCAGCCCAGCTCAGCCCTGCACAGCCCAGCTCAGCTCTGCCCAGCCCAGCTCAGACCTGCCCAGCTCTGCCCTGCCTAGCTCTGCCCAGCCCAGCTTACTCCTGCCAGGCCTACCCAGCTCAGCTCAGCTCAGCCCAGCTCAGCACTGCCCAGCTCAGCCCAGCCCTGCCCTGCCCAGCTCAGCCCAGCCCAGCTCAGCCCTGCCCAGCCCAGCCCAGCTCAGCTCTGCCCTGCCCTGCCCAGCCCAGCTCAGCCCTGCCCAGCTCAGCCCTACCCAGCCCAGAGCAGTCCTGCCCAGACCACCTCAGCTCTGCCCAGACCACCTCAGCTCTGCCCAGACCACCGCAGCCCTGCCCAGCTCAACCCTGCCCAGCTCAGCCCTGCCCAGCTCTACCCAGCCTTGCCCAGCCCTGCCCAGCCCTGCCCATCCCCGCTAGCCCTGCCCTGCCCAGGACTGCCCAACTCAGCCCAGCCCAGCCCAGTTATGCCCAGCCCAGCTCACTGCTGCTGAGCCCTGCCCAGCTCAGCCCAGCCCAGCCCTGCCCAGCCCTGCCCATCCAATCTCACCCCTGCCCAGCCCATTTAACCCCTGCGCAGATCTGCCCTGCCCAGCCCTGCCCAGGCCACCTCAGCTCTGCTCAGCCCAGATCAGCCCTGCCCAGATCAGCCCTGCCCAGCCCAGCTCAGCCCTGCTCAGCCTAGAGCAGCCCTGCCAAGCCCAGCTCAGCCCTGCCAGCCCTGCCCAGCCCTGCCCAGCTCAGCCCTGCCCAGCTATGCCCTGCAGCCCTACCCAGCTCTGCCCATCGCTGCTCAGCCCTAGCCAGCCCAGCTCAGCCCTAGGCAGCTCTGCCCAGCCCTGCCCAACCCAGCTCAGCCCTGCCCAGCCCAGCTCAGCCCTAGGCAGCTCTGCCCAGCCCTGCCCAACCCAGCTCAGCCCTGCCCAGCCCAGCTCAACTCTGCCCAGCCCAGCTCAGCCCTGCCCAGCTCTACCCAGCCCTGCCCAGCCCTGCCCAGCCCTGCCCATCCCATCTCACCCCTGCCCAGCCCATTTAACCCCTGCACAACTCAGCCCTGCCCAGCTCAGCCCAGGCCACCTCAGCTCTGCCCAGCCCAGCCCTGCCCAGCCCTGCCTGCCCTACTGAGCTCTGCCCAGTCTGACCCAGTCCTGCCCAGGCCTGCCTAGCCCAACTCAGCCCTACCCAGCCCCGAGCAGCCCTGCCCAGAGCAGCCCTGCCCAGCTCACCTCAGCCCTGCCCAGCCCAGCCCAGCTCAGCCCTGCCCAGCCCTGCCCTGCTCAGCTCAGCCCAGCCCAGCCCTGCCTTGCCCAGCTCAGCCCAGCCCAGCTCAGCCCTGCCCAGCCCTGCCCTGCCCAGCTCAGCCCAACCCAGCTCAGCCCTGCCCAGCCCAGCCCAGCCCTGCCCAGCCCTGCCCAACCCAGCCCAGCCCAGCCCTGCCCAGCCCAGCTCACCCCTGCCCAGCCCAGCCCTGCCCTACCCAGCTCTGCCCAGCCCGGCTCAGCCCTGCCCTGCCCAGCCCTGCCCTGCCCAGCTCAGCCCAACCCAGCTCAGCCCTGCCCAGCCCAGCCCAGCCCTGCCCAGCCCTGCCCAACCCAGCCCAGCCCAGCCCAGCCCTGCCCAGCCCAGCTCACCCCTGCCCAGCCCAGCCCTGCCCTACCCAGCTCTGCCCAGCCCAGCTCACCCCTGCCCAGCCCAGCCCTGCCCAACCCAGCTCAGCCCTGCCCAGCCCAGCCCTGCCCTGCCCAGCCCTGCCCTGCCCAGCTCAGCCCAACCCAGCTCAGCCCTGCCCAGCCCAGCCCAGCCCTGCCCAGCCCTGCCCAACCCAGCCCAGCCCAGCCCAGCCCAGCCCTGCCCAGCCCAGCTCACCCCTGCCCAGCCCAGCCCTGCCCTACCCAGCTCTGCCCAGCCCAGCTCACCCCTGCCCAGCCCAGCCCTGCCCTGCCCAGCTCAGCCCAGCCCAGCTCAGCCCTGCCCTGCCCAGCCCTGCCCAACCCAGCCCAGCCCAGCCCAGCTCAGCCCTGCCCAGCCCAGCCCAGCCCAGCCCAGCCCAGCTCAGCCCTGCCCAGCCCAGCCCTGCCCTGCCCAGCTCTGCCCAGCCCGGCTCAGCCCTGCCCAGCTCTGCCCAGCCCAGCTCAGCCCTGCCCAGCCCAGCTCAGCTCTGCCCAGCCCAGCCCAGCTCAATCCTGCCCAGTTCTGCCCAGCCAGGCTCAGCTCTGCCCAGCCCTGCCCAGCTCTCTTCAACCCAACTCAGCCCAGCCCAGCTCTACTCACCCCAGCTCATTTCTGCCCAGACCAACTCTGCCCAGCCCAGCTCAGCCCTGTCCAGTTGTGCCCAGTTTACCCCTACGCAGCCAAGCCCAGCTCACCTCTGCTCAGACCAGCTCAGCCCATAGCATCTCTGGACAGCCCAGCTCAACCCAACTAAGCCCTGTCCAGCTCTGCTCAGCCCTGCTCAGCCCAGCCAGCCCTGCCCAGCCCTGCTCAGCCCTGCCCAGATCAGCCCTGCCAAGCCCAGCTCAGCTCTGCCCAGTCCAGCTCAGCCCCACCCAGTTCAGCTCAGCCCTGCCCTACCCAGCTCGGCCTCAAAAGCAGAGCTCTGCCCTGGCCATCTCAGGCCCGCCCAGCATGGCCCAGCCAGGCTCAGCCCTGCCCAGGCATGCCCAGCTCAGCTCTGCCAGCCCTGCTCAGCCCAACTCAGCCCTGCCCGTCTCTGCTCAGCCCTGCCATGTCCTGCCAGTCTAGCACAGCCCTGCTCAGCCCATCTGAGCCCTGTTCAGCCCTGCCAAGCCCCGCCAGCCTAGCTCAGCCCAGCCCAGCCCTGCAAAGCTCTGCCCACCTGACCTCTCACCAGCCCAGTTCAGCCCTGCCCATCTCTGCCCAGCCCAGCTCAGCTCCACCCAGCCAAGCTCTGCCAATCCCAGCACAGCTCTACCCAGAACAGCTCTGCCCACCCCAGCTCAGCATTGCTCAGCTCTGCCCAGCCCAGCTCTGCCCTGCCCAGCCCAGCCCAGCCCTGCGCAGCCCAGCTCAGTCCTGCCCAGAGCAGCCCTACCCAGCCCCGCTCAGCCCTGCCCAGCCCTGCCCAGCCCAGCTCACCCCTGCCAGCCCTACCCAGCTCTGCCTAGCCCTACCCTGCCCTGCACAGCCCAGCCCAGCCCAGCCCAGCTCAGCCCAGCCCAGCCTAGCCCTGCCCTGCCCAGCCCAGCCCTGCGCAACCCTGCTCAGCCCTCCCCAGCCCAGCTCAGCCCTGCCCAGCCCTGCCCAGCTCTGCTCAGCCCAGATCAGACCTGCCAGCCCTGCCCAGGCCACCTCAGCTCTGCCCAGCCCAGCTCAGCCCTGCCAGGCCTACCCAGCTCTGCCTAGCCCTACACTGCACTGCCCAGCCCTGCCCAGCCCAGCTCAGCCCAGCCCAGCCCAGCCCTGCCCTGCCCAGCCCAGGCCTGCCCAGCCTTTCCCAGCCCTGCCTAGCCCTTCCCAGCACAGCCCAGCCCTGGCCATCCCTGCCCAGCCCAGCTCAGCTCTGCCCAGCCCAGCCCAGCTCAATCCTGCCCAGTTCTGCCCAGCCAGGCTCAGCTCTGCCCAGCCCTGCCCAGCTCTCTTCAACCCAACTCAGCCCAGCCCAGCTCTACTCACCCCAGCTCATTTCTGCCCAGACCAACTCTGCCCAGCCCAGCTCAGCCCTGTCCAGTTGTGCCCAGTTTACCCCTACGCAGCCAAGCCCAGCTCACCTCTGCTCAGACCAGCTCAGCCCATAGCATCTCTGGACAGCCCAGCTCAACCCAACTAAGCCCTGTCCAGCTCTGCTCAGCCCTGCTCAGCCCAGCCAGCCCTGCCCAGCCCTGCTCAGCCCTGCCCAGATCAGCCCTGCCAAGCCCAGCTCAGCTCTGCCCAGTCCAGCTCAGCCCCACCCAGTTCAGCTCAGCCCTGCCCTACCCAGCTCGGCCTCAAAAGCAGAGCTCTGCCCTGGCCATCTCAGGCCCGCCCAGCATGGCCCAGCCAGGCTCAGCCCTGCCCAGGCATGCCCAGCTCAGCTCTGCCAGCCCTGCTCAGCCCAACTCAGCCCTGCCCGTCTCTGCTCAGCCCTGCCATGTCCTGCCAGTCTAGCACAGCCCTGCTCAGCCCATCTGAGCCCTGTTCAGCCCTGCCAAGCCCCGCCAGCCTAGCTCAGCCCAGCCCAGCCCTGCAAAGCTCTGCCCACCTCACCTCTCACCAGCCCAGTTCAGCCCTGCCCATCTCTGCCCAGCCCAGCTCAGCTCCACCCAGCCAAGCTCTGCCAATCCCAGCACAGCTCTACCCAGAACAGCTCTGCCCACCCCAGCTCAGCATTGCTCAGCTCTGCCCAGCCCAGCTCTGCCCAGCCCAGCTCAGCCCAGCCCAGCTCTGCCCAGCCCAGCTCAGCCCAGCCCAGCTCAGCCCAGCCCAGCCCAGCTCTGCCCAGCTCAGCCCTGCCCAGCTCTACCCAGCCGTGCCCAGCCCTGCCCAGCCCTGCCCAGCCCTGCCCATCCCCGTTAGCCCTGCCCTGCCCTGCACTGCCCAACTCAGCCCTAGCCAGCCCAACCCCGCCCAACTCAGCCCAGCCTGGCCCAGTTATGCACAGCCCAGCTCACTGCTGCTGAGCCCTGCCCAGCTCAGCCCAGCCCTGCCCAGCCCTGCCCATCCAATCTCACCCCTGCCCAGCCCATTTAACCCCTGCGCAGCTCTGCCCTGCCCAGCCCTGCCCAGGCCACCTCAGCTCTGCTCAGCCCAGCTCAGCCCTGCCCAGGCCACCTCAGCTCTGCCCAGCCCAGCTCACCCCTGCCAGCCCTGCTCTGCCCTGCCCTACCCTGCCCAGCCCAGCCCTGTGCAGCCCAGCTCAGCCCTGCCCAGAGCAGCCCTACCCAGCCCAGCTCAGCCCTGCCCAGCCCTGCCCAGCCCAGCTCACCCTGCCAGCCCTACCCAGCTCTGCCTAGCCCTACCCTGCCCTGCACAGCCCAGCCCAGCTCAGCCCAGCTCAGCCCTGCCCAGCTCTACCCAGCCCTGCCCAGCCCTGCCCAGCCCTGCCCATCCCATCTCACCCCTGCCCAGCCCATTTAACCCCTGCACAACTCAGCCCTGCCCAGCTCAGCCCAGGCCACCTCAGCTCTGCCCAGCCCAGCCCTGCCCAGCCCTGCCTGCCCTACTGAGCTCTGCCCAGTCTGACCCAGTCCTGCCCAGGCCTGCCTAGCCCAACTCAGCCCTACCCAGCCCCGAGCAACCCTGCCCAGAGCAGCCCTGCCCAGCTCACCTCAGCCCTGCCCAGCCCAGCCCAGCTCAGCCCTGCCCAGCCCTGCCCTGCTCAGCTCAGCCCAGCCCAGCCCAGCCCTGCCTTGCCCAGCTCAGCCCAGCCCAGCCCAGCCCTGCCCAGCCCAGCTCATCCCTGCACAGCCCAGCCCTGCCCTACCCAGCTCTGCCCAGCCCGGCTCAGCCCTGCCCAGCTCTGCCCAGCCCAGCTCAGCCCTGCCCAGCCCAGCTCAGCTCTGCCCAGCCCAGCTCAGCCCTGCCCAGCCCAGCTCAGCTCTGCCCAGCCCAGCCCAGCTCAGCCCTGTCCAGTTGTGCCCAGTTTACCCCTACGCAGCCAAGCCCAGCTCACCTCTGCTCAGACCAGCTCAGCCCATAGCATCTCTGGACAGCCCAGCTCAACCCAACTAAGCCCTGTCCAGCTCTGCTCAGCCCTGCTCAGCCCAGCCAGCCCTGCCCAGGCCAGATCAGCGCTGCCCAGCAAAGCTCTTCCCAGCCCTGCTCAGCCCTGCCCAGTTCTGCTCAGCCTAGCACAGCCCAGCCCAGCTCTGCCCAGTCCAGCTCAGCCCTGCCCTGCCCAGCTCAGCCCTGCCATGTCCTGCTAGTCTAGCACAGCCCTGCTCAGCCCATCTGAGCCCTGTTCAGCCCTGCCAAGCCCCGCCAGCCTAGCTCAGCCCAGCCCAGCCCTGCAAAGCTCTGCCCACCTGACCTCTCACCAGCCCAGTTCAGCCCTGCACATCTCTGCCCAGCCCAGCTCAGCTCCACCCAGCCAAGCTCTGCCAATCCCAGCACAGCTCTACCCAGAACAGCTCTGCCCACCCCAGCTCAGCATTGCTCAGCTCTGCCCAGCCCAGCTCTGCCCAGCCCAGCTCAGCCCAGCCCAGCCCAGCTCTGCCCAGCTCAGCCCTGCCCAGCTCTACCCAGCCGTGCCCAGCCCTGCCCAGCCCTGCCCAGCCCCGTTAGCCCTGCCCTGCCCTGCTCTGCCCAACTCAGCCCTAGCCAGCCCAACCCCGCCCAACTCAGCCCAGCCTGGCCCAGTTATGCACAGCCCAGCTCACTGCTGCTGAGCCCTGCCCAGCTCAGCCCTGCCCAGCCCTGCCCAGCTCTGCTCAGCCCAGCTCAGACCTGCCAGCCCTGCCCAGGCCACCTCAGCTCTGCCCAGCCCAGCTCACCCCTGCCAGCCCTGCTCTGCCCTGCCCTGCCCTGCCCAGCCCAGCCCAGCCCTGCGCAGCCCAGCTCAGTCCTGCCCAGAGCAGCCCTACCCAGCCCCGCTCAGCCCTGCCCAGCCCTGCCCAGCCCAGCTCACCCCTGCCAGCCCTACCCAGCTCTGCCTAGCCCTACCCTGCCCTGCACAGCCCAGCCCAGCCCAGCCCAGCTCAGCCCAGCCCAGCCTAGCCCTGCCCTGCCCAGCCCAGCCCTGCGCAACCCTGCTCAGCCCTCCCCAGCCCAGCTCAGCCCTGCCCAGCCCTGCCCAGCTCTGCTCAGCCCAGATCAGACCTGCCAGCCCTGCCCAGGCCACCTCAGCTCTGCCCAGCCCAGCTCAGCCCTGCCAGGCCTACCCAGCTCTGCCTAGCCCTACACTGCACTGCCCAGCCCTGCCCAGCCCAGCTCAGCCCAGCCCAGCCCAGCCCTGCCCTGCCCAGCCCAGGCCTGCCCAGCCTTTCCCAGCCCTGCCTAGCCCTTCCCAGCACAGCCCAGCCCTGGCCATCCCTGCCCAGCCCAGCTCAGCTCTGCCCAGCCCAGCCCAGCTCAATCCTGCCCAGTTCTGCCCAGCCAGGCTCAGCTCTGCCCAGCCCTGCCCAGCTCTCTTCAACCCAACTCAGCCCAGCCCAGCTCTACTCACCCCAGCTCATTTCTGCCCAGACCAACTCTGCCCAGCCCAGCTCAGCCCTGTCCAGTTGTGCCCAGTTTACCCCTACGCAGCCAAGCCCAGCTCACCTCTGCTCAGACCAGCTCAGCCCATAGCATCTCTGGACAGCCCAGCTCAACCCAACTAAGCCCTGTCCAGCTCTGCTCAGCCCTGCTCAGCCCAGCCAGCCCTGCCCAGCCCTGCTCAGCCCTGCCCAGATCAGCCCTGCCAAGCCCAGCTCAGCTCTGCCCAGTCCAGCTCAGCCCCACCCAGTTCAGCTCAGCCCTGCCCTACCCAGCTCGGCCTCAAAAGCAGAGCTCTGCCCTGGCCATCTCAGGCCCGCCCAGCATGGCCCAGCCAGGCTCAGCCCTGCCCAGGCATGCCCAGCTCAGCTCTGCCAGCCCTGCTCAGCCCAACTCAGCCCTGCCCGTCTCTGCTCAGCCCTGCCATGTCCTGCCAGTCTAGCACAGCCCTGCTCAGCCCATCTGAGCCCTGTTCAGCCCTGCCAAGCCCCGCCAGCCTAGCTCAGCCCAGCCCAGCCCTGCAAAGCTCTGCCCACCTCACCTCTCACCAGCCCAGTTCAGCCCTGCCCATCTCTGCCCAGCCCAGCTCAGCTCCACCCAGCCAAGCTCTGCCAATCCCAGCACAGCTCTACCCAGAACAGCTCTGCCCACCCCAGCTCAGCATTGCTCAGCTCTGCCCAGCCCAGCTCTGCCCAGCCCAGCTCAGCCCAGCCCAGCTCTGCCCAGCCCAGCTCAGCCCAGCCCAGCTCAGCCCAGCCCAGCCCAGCTCTGCCCAGCTCAGCCCTGCCCAGCTCTACCCAGCCGTGCCCAGCCCTGCCCAGCCCTGCCCAGCCCTGCCCATCCCCGTTAGCCCTGCCCTGCCCTGCACTGCCCAACTCAGCCCTAGCCAGCCCAACCCCGCCCAACTCAGCCCAGCCTGGCCCAGTTATGCACAGCCCAGCTCACTGCTGCTGAGCCCTGCCCAGCTCAGCCCAGCCCTGCCCAGCCCTGCCCATCCAATCTCACCCCTGCCCAGCCCATTTAACCCCTGCGCAGCTCTGCCCTGCCCAGCCCTGCCCAGGCCACCTCAGCTCTGCTCAGCCCAGCTCAGCCCTGCCCAGGCCACCTCAGCTCTGCCCAGCCCAGCTCACCCCTGCCAGCCCTGCTCTGCCCTGCCCTACCCTGCCCAGCCCAGCCCTGTGCAGCCCAGCTCAGCCCTGCCCAGAGCAGCCCTACCCAGCCCAGCTCAGCCCTGCCCAGCCCTGCCCAGCCCAGCTCACCCTGCCAGCCCTACCCAGCTCTGCCTAGCCCTACCCTGCCCTGCACAGCCCAGCCCAGCTCAGCCCAGCTCAGCCCTGCCCAGCTCTACCCAGCCCTGCCCAGCCCTGCCCAGCCCTGCCCATCCCATCTCACCCCTGCCCAGCCCATTTAACCCCTGCACAACTCAGCCCTGCCCAGCTCAGCCCAGGCCACCTCAGCTCTGCCCAGCCCAGCCCTGCCCAGCCCTGCCTGCCCTACTGAGCTCTGCCCAGTCTGACCCAGTCCTGCCCAGGCCTGCCTAGCCCAACTCAGCCCTACCCAGCCCCGAGCAACCCTGCCCAGAGCAGCCCTGCCCAGCTCACCTCAGCCCTGCCCAGCCCAGCCCAGCTCAGCCCTGCCCAGCCCTGCCCTGCTCAGCTCAGCCCAGCCCAGCCCAGCCCTGCCTTGCCCAGCTCAGCCCAGCCCAGCCCAGCCCTGCCCAGCCCAGCTCATCCCTGCACAGCCCAGCCCTGCCCTACCCAGCTCTGCCCAGCCCGGCTCAGCCCTGCCCAGCTCTGCCCAGCCCAGCTCAGCCCTGCCCAGCCCAGCTCAGCTCTGCCCAGCCCAGCTCAGCCCTGCCCAGCCCAGCTCAGCTCTGCCCAGCCCAGCCCAGCTCAGCCCTGTCCAGTTGTGCCCAGTTTACCCCTACGCAGCCAAGCCCAGCTCACCTCTGCTCAGACCAGCTCAGCCCATAGCATCTCTGGACAGCCCAGCTCAACCCAACTAAGCCCTGTCCAGCTCTGCTCAGCCCTGCTCAGCCCAGCCAGCCCTGCCCAGGCCAGATCAGCGCTGCCCAGCAAAGCTCTTCCCAGCCCTGCTCAGCCCTGCCCAGTTCTGCTCAGCCTAGCACAGCCCAGCCCAGCTCTGCCCAGTCCAGCTCAGCCCTGCCCTGCCCAGCTCAGCCCTGCCATGTCCTGCTAGTCTAGCACAGCCCTGCTCAGCCCATCTGAGCCCTGTTCAGCCCTGCCAAGCCCCGCCAGCCTAGCTCAGCCCAGCCCAGCCCTGCAAAGCTCTGCCCACCTGACCTCTCACCAGCCCAGTTCAGCCCTGCACATCTCTGCCCAGCCCAGCTCAGCTCCACCCAGCCAAGCTCTGCCAATCCCAGCACAGCTCTACCCAGAACAGCTCTGCCCACCCCAGCTCAGCATTGCTCAGCTCTGCCCAGCCCAGCTCTGCCCAGCCCAGCTCAGCCCAGCCCAGCCCAGCTCTGCCCAGCTCAGCCCTGCCCAGCTCTACCCAGCCGTGCCCAGCCCTGCCCAGCCCTGCCCAGCCCCGTTAGCCCTGCCCTGCCCTGCTCTGCCCAACTCAGCCCTAGCCAGCCCAACCCCGCCCAACTCAGCCCAGCCTGGCCCAGTTATGCACAGCCCAGCTCACTGCTGCTGAGCCCTGCCCAGCTCAGCCCTGCCCAGCCCTGCCCAGCTCTGCTCAGCCCAGCTCAGACCTGCCAGCCCTGCCCAGGCCACCTCAGCTCTGCCCAGCCCAGCTCACCCCTGCCAGCCCTGCTCTGCCCTGCCCTGCCCTGCCCAGCCCAGCCCAGCCCTGCGCAGCCCAGCTCAGTCCTGCCCAGAGCAGCCCTACCCAGCCCCGCTCAGCCCTGCCCAGCCCTGCCCAGCCCAGCTCACCCCTGCCAGCCCTACCCAGCTCTGCCTAGCCCTACCCTGCCCTGCACAGCCCAGCCCAGCCCAGCCCAGCTCAGCCCAGCCCAGCCTAGCCCTGCCCTGCCCAGCCCAGCCCTGCGCAACCCTGCTCAGCCCTCCCCAGCCCAGCTCAGCCCTGCCCAGCCCTGCCCAGCTCTGCTCAGCCCAGATCAGACCTGCCAGCCCTGCCCAGGCCACCTCAGCTCTGCCCAGCCCAGCTCAGCCCTGCCAGGCCTACCCAGCTCTGCCTAGCCCTACACTGCACTGCCCAGCCCTGCCCAGCCCAGCTCAGCCCAGCCCAGCCCAGCCCTGCCCTGCCCAGCCCAGGCCTGCCCAGCCTTTCCCAGCCCTGCCTAGCCCTTCCCAGCACAGCCCAGCCCTGGCCATCCCTGCCCAGCCCAGCTCAGCTCTGCCCAGCCCAGCCCAGCTCAATCCTGCCCAGTTCTGCCCAGCCAGGCTCAGCTCTGCCCAGCCCTGCCCAGCTCTCTTCAACCCAACTCAGCCCAGCCCAGCTCTACTCACCCCAGCTCATTTCTGCCCAGACCAACTCTGCCCAGCCCAGCTCAGCCCTGTCCAGTTGTGCCCAGTTTACCCCTACGCAGCCAAGCCCAGCTCACCTCTGCTCAGACCAGCTCAGCCCATAGCATCTCTGGACAGCCCAGCTCAACCCAACTAAGCCCTGTCCAGCTCTGCTCAGCCCTGCTCAGCCCAGCCAGCCCTGCCCAGCCCTGCTCAGCCCTGCCCAGATCAGCCCTGCCAAGCCCAGCTCAGCTCTGCCCAGTCCAGCTCAGCCCCACCCAGTTCAGCTCAGCCCTGCCCTACCCAGCTCGGCCTCAAAAGCAGAGCTCTGCCCTGGCCATCTCAGGCCCGCCCAGCATGGCCCAGCCAGGCTCAGCCCTGCCCAGGCATGCCCAGCTCAGCTCTGCCAGCCCTGCTCAGCCCAACTCAGCCCTGCCCGTCTCTGCTCAGCCCTGCCATGTCCTGCCAGTCTAGCACAGCCCTGCTCAGCCCATCTGAGCCCTGTTCAGCCCTGCCAAGCCCCGCCAGCCTAGCTCAGCCCAGCCCAGCCCTGCAAAGCTCTGCCCACCTCACCTCTCACCAGCCCAGTTCAGCCCTGCCCATCTCTGCCCAGCCCAGCTCAGCTCCACCCAGCCAAGCTCTGCCAATCCCAGCACAGCTCTACCCAGAACAGCTCTGCCCACCCCAGCTCAGCATTGCTCAGCTCTGCCCAGCCCAGCTCTGCCCAGCCCAGCTCAGCCCAGCCCAGCTCTGCCCAGCCCAGCTCAGCCCAGCCCAGCTCAGCCCAGCCCAGCCCAGCTCTGCCCAGCTCAGCCCTGCCCAGCTCTACCCAGCCGTGCCCAGCCCTGCCCAGCCCTGCCCAGCCCTGCCCATCCCCGTTAGCCCTGCCCTGCCCTGCACTGCCCAACTCAGCCCTAGCCAGCCCAACCCCGCCCAACTCAGCCCAGCCTGGCCCAGTTATGCACAGCCCAGCTCACTGCTGCTGAGCCCTGCCCAGCTCAGCCCAGCCCTGCCCAGCCCTGCCCATCCAATCTCACCCCTGCCCAGCCCATTTAACCCCTGCGCAGCTCTGCCCTGCCCAGCCCTGCCCAGGCCACCTCAGCTCTGCTCAGCCCAGCTCAGCCCTGCCCAGGCCACCTCAGCTCTGCCCAGCCCAGCTCACCCCTGCCAGCCCTGCTCTGCCCTGCCCTACCCTGCCCAGCCCAGCCCTGTGCAGCCCAGCTCAGCCCTGCCCAGAGCAGCCCTACCCAGCCCAGCTCAGCCCTGCCCAGCCCTGCCCAGCCCAGCTCACCCTGCCAGCCCTACCCAGCTCTGCCTAGCCCTACCCTGCCCTGCACAGCCCAGCCCAGCTCAGCCCAGCTCAGCCCTGCCCAGCTCTACCCAGCCCTGCCCAGCCCTGCCCAGCCCTGCCCATCCCATCTCACCCCTGCCCAGCCCATTTAACCCCTGCACAACTCAGCCCTGCCCAGCTCAGCCCAGGCCACCTCAGCTCTGCCCAGCCCAGCCCTGCCCAGCCCTGCCTGCCCTACTGAGCTCTGCCCAGTCTGACCCAGTCCTGCCCAGGCCTGCCTAGCCCAACTCAGCCCTACCCAGCCCCGAGCAACCCTGCCCAGAGCAGCCCTGCCCAGCTCACCTCAGCCCTGCCCAGCCCAGCCCAGCTCAGCCCTGCCCAGCCCTGCCCTGCTCAGCTCAGCCCAGCCCAGCCCAGCCCTGCCTTGCCCAGCTCAGCCCAGCCCAGCCCAGCCCTGCCCAGCCCAGCTCATCCCTGCACAGCCCAGCCCTGCCCTACCCAGCTCTGCCCAGCCCGGCTCAGCCCTGCCCAGCTCTGCCCAGCCCAGCTCAGCCCTGCCCAGCCCAGCTCAGCTCTGCCCAGCCCAGCTCAGCCCTGCCCAGCCCAGCTCAGCTCTGCCCAGCCCAGCCCAGCTCAGCCCTGTCCAGTTGTGCCCAGTTTACCCCTACGCAGCCAAGCCCAGCTCACCTCTGCTCAGACCAGCTCAGCCCATAGCATCTCTGGACAGCCCAGCTCAACCCAACTAAGCCCTGTCCAGCTCTGCTCAGCCCTGCTCAGCCCAGCCAGCCCTGCCCAGGCCAGATCAGCGCTGCCCAGCAAAGCTCTTCCCAGCCCTGCTCAGCCCTGCCCAGTTCTGCTCAGCCTAGCACAGCCCAGCCCAGCTCTGCCCAGTCCAGCTCAGCCCTGCCCTGCCCAGCTCAGCCCTGCCATGTCCTGCTAGTCTAGCACAGCCCTGCTCAGCCCATCT
This sequence comes from Melanerpes formicivorus, assembly GCF_026170545.1. NCBI lineage: Eukaryota > Metazoa > Chordata > Aves > Piciformes > Picidae > Melanerpes > Melanerpes formicivorus. Next base: position 29,524 of record NW_027143207.1, read on the forward strand.
GAGCCCTGTTCAGCCCTGCCAAGCCCCGCCAGCCTAGCTCAGCCCAGCCCAGCCCTGCAAAGCTCTGCCCACCTGACCTCTCACCAGCCCAGTTCAGCCCTGCACATCTCTGCCCAGCCCAGCTCAGCTCCACCCAGCCAAGCTCTGCCAATCCCAGCACAGCTCTACCCAGAACAGCTCTGCCCACCCCAGCTCAGCATTGCTCAGCTCTGCCCAGCCCAGCTCTGCCCAGCCCAGCTCAGCCCAGCCCAGCCCAGCTCTGCCCAGCTCAGCCCTGCCCAGCTCTACCCAGCCGTGCCCAGCCCTGCCCAGCCCTGCCCAGCCCCGTTAGCCCTGCCCTGCCCTGCTCTGCCCAACTCAGCCCTAGCCAGCCCAACCCCGCCCAACTCAGCCCAGCCTGGCCCAGTTATGCACAGCCCAGCTCACTGCTGCTGAGCCCTGCCCAGCTCAGCCCTGCCCAGCCCTGCCCAGCTCTGCTCAGCCCAGCTCAGACCTGCCAGCCCTGCCCAGGCCACCTCAGCTCTGCCCAGCCCAGCTCACCCCTGCCAGCCCTGCTCTGCCCTGCCCTGCCCTGCCCAGCCCAGCCCAGCCCTGCGCAGCCCAGCTCAGTCCTGCCCAGAGCAGCCCTACCCAGCCCCGCTCAGCCCTGCCCAGCCCTGCCCAGCCCAGCTCACCCCTGCCAGCCCTACCCAGCTCTGCCTAGCCCTACCCTGCCCTGCACAGCCCAGCCCAGCCCAGCCCAGCTCAGCCCAGCCCAGCCTAGCCCTGCCCTGCCCAGCCCAGCCCTGCGCAACCCTGCTCAGCCCTCCCCAGCCCAGCTCAGCCCTGCCCAGCCCTGCCCAGCTCTGCTCAGCCCAGCTCAGACCTGCCAGCCCTGCCCAGGCCACCTCAGCTCTGCCCAGCCCAGCTCACCCCTGCCAGCCCTGCTCTGCCCTGCCCTGCCCTGCCCAGCCCAGCCCAGCCCTGCGCAGCCCAGCTCAGTCCTGCCCAGAGCAGCCCTACCCAGCCCCGCTCAGCCCTGCCCAGCCCTGCCCAGCCCAGCTCACCCCTGCCAGCCCTACCCAGCTCTGCCTAGCCCTACCCTGCCCTGCACAGCCCAGCCCAGCCCAGCCCAGCTCAGCCCAGCCCAGCCTAGCCCTGCCCTGCCCAGCCCAGCCCTGCGCAACCCTGCTCAGCCCTCCCCAGCCCAGCTCAGCCCTGCCCAGCCCTGCCCAGCTCTGCTCAGCCCAGATCAGACCTGCCAGCCCTGCCCAGGCCACCTCAGCTCTGCCCAGCCCAGCTCAGCCCTGCCAGGCCTACCCAGCTCTGCCTAGCCCTACACTGCACTGCCCAGCCCTGCCCAGCCCAGCTCAGCCCAGCCCAGCCCAGCCCTGCCCTGCCCAGCCCAGGCCTGCCCAGCCTTTCCCAGCCCTGCCTAGCCCTTCCCAGCACAGCCCAGCCCTGGCCATCCCTGCCCAGCCCAGCTCAGCCCTGCCAGCCAACCCAGCTTTGCTCAGCGCGGCCCAGCCCATCCCAGCTCAGCCCTGCCCAGATCAGCCCTCCTTAGTCCCGCCAGCCCAGCACAGGCCTAACCAGCCCTGCCCTGCCCAGCCCAGCCCTGCCCTGCCCAGCCCAGCCCAGACCTACTCATCCCTGCACAGCCTTGCACAGCCCAGCTCAGCCCTGCCCAGCCCTGCCCAGCCCAGCTCAGCCCTGCCAGTGTTACCCAGCTCTGCCCAGTCCTACCCTGCTATGCCCAGCTCAGCTGGGCCCAGCCCATCTCAGCCATGCCCAGCTCTGCCCAGTTCAGTCCTGCCCTGACTAGCCTAGCTCAGGTGGGCCAGGCCCAGCCCTGCCCAGACCAGCTCAGCTCTTCCAAGCCAAGCTCCCCAGCCCTGCCCAGCCAGGCTCAGCTCTGCCCAGCCCTGCCCAGCTCTCTTCAACCCAACTCAGCCCAGCCCAGCTCTACTCACCCCAGCTCATTTCTGCCCAGACCAACTCTGCTCAGCCCTGCTCAGCCCAGCCAGCCCTGCCCAGGCCAGATCAGCTCTGCCCAGTTCAGCTCAGCCCTGTCCTACCCAGCTCGGCCTCAAAAGCAGAGCTCTGCCCTGGCCATCTCAGGCCCGCCCAGCATGGCCCAGCCAGGCTCAGCCCTGCCCAGGCATGCCCAGCTCAGCTCTGCCAGCCCTGCTCAGCCCAACTCAGCCCTGCCCGTCTCTGCTCAGCCCTGCCATGCCCTGCTCAGCCCTGCCATGTTCTGCCAGCTCAGAACAGCCCAGCCCAGTTCTACCCAGCCCTGCTCAGCCCTGCCATGCCCTGCTCAGCCCTGCCATGTCCTGCCAGCACAGAACAGCCCAGCCCAGTTCTCCCCAGCCCTGCTCAGCCCTGCCATGCCCTGCCCAGCACAGCCCTGTCCAGCCCTGCTCAGCCCATCTGAGCCTTGTTCAGCCCTGCCAAGCCCTGCCCAGCCTAGCTCAGCCCAGCCCAGCCCTGCAAAGCTCTGCCCACCTCACCTCTCACCAGCCCAGTTCAGCCCTGCCCAACCCTGCTCAGCCCAAATCAGCCCTGCCCATCTCTGCCCAGCCCAGCTCAGCTCTACCCAGCCAAGCTCTGCCAATCCCAGCTCAGCTCTACCCAGAACAGCTCTGCCCAGCTCAGCTCTGCCCAGCTCAGCACTGCTCAGCTCTACCCAGCCAAGCTCAGCCCAGCTCAGCTCTGCCCAGCTCAGCACTGCGCAGCTCTACACAGCCATGCCCAGCCCTGCCCAGCCCTGCCCATCCCCGCCAGCCCTGCCCTGCCCTGCACTGCCCAACTCAGCCCTAGCCAGCCCAACCCTCCCCAACTCAGCCCTAGCCAGCCCAACCCTGCCCAACTCAGCCCAGCCCAGCCCAGTTATGCCCAGCCCAGCTCACTGCTAGTCAGCCCTGCCCAGCTCAGCCCTGCCCTGCCTAGCCCAGCTCAGCCCAGCCCTGCCCATCCACGCCCATCTTCTCTCACCCCTGCACAGCTCAGCCCTGCCCAGCACTGCCCAGGCCACCTCAGCTCTGCCCAGCCTAGCCTGGGGCAGGAGCAGTGCCCTGGAGCCTGGGGCTGTGCCCTGGAGCCTGGGGCAGGAGCAGTGCCCTGGAGCCTGGGGCAGGAGCAGTGCCCTGGAGCCTGGGGTGGGAGCAGTGCCCTGGAGCCTGGGGCGGGAACAGTGCCCTGGAGCCTGGAGTAAGAGCAGTGCCCTGGAGCTTGGGGCAGGAGCAGTGCCCTGGAGCCTGGGGCAGGAGCAGTGCCCTGGAGCCTGGGGAGGGAACAGTGCCCTTGTGCCTGGGGCAGGAACAGTGCCCTGGAGCCTGGTGCAGGAGCAGTGCCCTTGAGCCTGGGGCAGAAGCATTGCCCTGGAGCCTGGGGAAGGAGCAGTGCCCTGGAGCCTGGAGCAGTGCCCTGGAGCCTGAGGCAGGAAATGTGCTCTGGAGCCTTGGGCAGGAGCAGTGCCCTGGAGCCTGTAGCAGTGCCCTGGAGCCTGGGGAGGGAACAGTGCCCTTGTGCCTGGGGCAGGAACAGTGCCCTGGAGCCTGAGGCAGGAAATGTGCTCTGGAGCCTTGGGCAGGAGCAGTTCCCCTGGAGCCTGGGGCAAGAACAGTGCCCTGGAGCCTGGGGTGGGAGCAGTTCCCTGGAGCCTGGGGCAAGAACAGTGCCCTGGAGCCTGGGGTGGGAGCAGTTCCCTGGAGCCTGGGGCAGGAGCAGTGCCCTGGAGCCTGGAGCAGTGCCCTGGAGCCTGGGGCAGGAGCAGTGCCCTGGAGCCTGGAGCACTCCCCTGGAGCTTGGAGTGGGAGCAGTGCCCTGGAGCCTGGGGCAGGAACAGTGCCCTGGATCTTGGGGCAGGAGCTGTACCCTGGAGCCTGGGGCAGGAGCAGTGCCCTGGAGCCTGGGGTGGGAGCAGTGCCCTGGAGACTTGGGGCAGGAGCAGTACCCTGGAGCCTGGGGCAAGAGCAGTGCCCTGGAGCCTGGTGCAGGAGCAGTTCCCTGGAGCCTAGGGTGGGAGCAGTGCCCTGGAGCCTGTGACAGGAACATTCCCTTGGGCTTGGGGCAACAGCAGTGCCCTGGAGTCTGGGGCAGGAGCAGTGTCCTGGAGTCTGGGGCAAGAACAGTGCCCTGGAGACTGGGGCAAGAGCAGTGCCATGGAGCCTGGGGCCGGGACATTGCCCTGGTGCCTGGGGCAGGAGCAGTGCCCTGGAGCCTGGGGCAAGAGTAGTGCCCTGGAGCTTGGGGTAGGAGCAGTGGCCTGGAGTCTGGGGACTGGAACAGTGCCCTGGAGCCTGGGGCAGGATCAGAGTCTAGAACATGTGGCGGGATCAGGGTCTGGAGCCTGGGACAGAGCAGGATTTGGAGCTTGGGCAGGGTCTGGATCCTGGGGCAGGAGCAGTGTCTGGAGCCTGGGGCAGTGTCTGGATCCTGGGGCAGGAGCAGTGCCCTGGAGCCTGGGGCAGGATCAGATTCTGGAACATGGGGCAGTATCAGGGTCTGGAGCCCAGGGCAGAGCAGGGTTTGGATCCTGGGGCAGGGTCTGGATCCTGGGGCAGGAGCAGTGCCCTGTAGCCTGGGGTAGAGTCTGGAGCCTGGGGTAGGGGCAGGGTCTGGAGCCTGGGGCAGGAGCAGTACCTGGAGCCTGGGGCAGTGCCCTGGAGCCTGGGTCAGGAGCAGAGTCTGGAGCCTGGGGCAGGATCAGGGTCTGGAGCCTGGGGCAGGGGCAGGGTCTGGAGCCTGGGGCAGGATCAGGGTCTGGAGCCTGGGGCAGGGTCTGGAGCCTGGGTCGGGAGCAGTGCCCTGGAGCCTGGGGCAGGATCAGGGTCTGGAACCTGGGGCAGGGGCAGGGTTTGGAGCCTGGGGCAGAGCAGGGTCTGGAGGGACCTGAGCACCTCCCACAGTGGGGCCTGGGCACAGCAGCAGTGTGGTGGTGACCTGCTGCTCTTGGCATCAGCTGCAGGCCAGGCGTTCAGCCCAGGCTGGGCACCAGGCATGGCCTGGCTCCACCATGAGCCCTGTGCCCTGGAGCCTTCTCACAGGAGCACAGCACCACAGTGTCAGGGGTGGGAAGGGACCTCTGGAGCTCTTCCAGTCCAAGCCCCCTGCCAGAGCAGGAGCAGAGAATCCAGCCCAGGTCACACAGAACACATCCAGACAGGGCTGGGAAGGCTCCAGAGCAGGAGGCTCCACAACCTCTCTGGGCAGCCTGCTCCAGGGCTCTGGCAGCCTCACAGTGCAGAAGTTCCTCCTCATGCTGAGCTGGAGCCTCCTGTGCTGCAGTTTCCATCCATTGCTCCTTGGCCTATCCCAGGGCACAGTGAGCAGAGCCTGTCCCTGTCCCTTCCCTCCTGACCCTCAGCTATTGATAGACATTGATCAGATCCCTCTCAGCCTTCTCCTCTCCAGACTGAACACCCCCAGGGCTCTCAGTCTCTCCTCCCCAGGCAGTGCTGCAGTCCCTTCAGCATCCTTGGAGCCTCCCTTGGACTCTCTCCAGCAGCTCCCTGTCCCTCCTGAGCTGGGCAGCCCAGAGCTGGATGCAGTATTCCAGGTGAGGTCTCAGCAGGGCAGAGCAGAGGGGGAGGAGAACCTCCCTGGCTCTGCTGGACACACTCTGCATGCCCCCCAGGACCCCCTTGGCCTTCTTGGCCCCCAGGGCACATTGCTGTCCCATGCAGACCTTGCTGCCCAGCAGCACTCCCAGGACCTTCCCCCCAGGGCTGCTCTGCAGCAGATCCCCTCCCAGCTGTGCTGCTGCAGTTGATTCTTCCCTCCCAGCTGCAGGACTCTGCTCTCCTCCTTGCTGAGCCTCAGCAGGTTCCTCTCTGCCAGCTCTCAGCCTGCCCAAGTCTCTGAATGGCCTCACAGCCTTCAGGGCTCTCAGCCAAGCCTGCAGTTTGGTCTCCTCAGCAAACCTGCTGAGCAGCCTCTGTCTGTCTGTCTGTCCCCTCCTCAATGGCCTTGGTGAAGCTGCTGAGCAGGACTGGAGCCAGCACTGACCCCTGGGGGACTCCACTGGTCACAGCTCCCCAGCTGCACCTGGCACCACTGACCACCACTCTTTGGCCTCCGTTGTCTCAGCAGCTCCTGCTCCCTCTCACTGTCTGCTCTCCCATCCCACACCTCCTGAGCTTGCTCACAAGGATGTTATGGGAGGCAGTGTCCAAAGCCTTACTAAGGTCTGCTCTCCCTGCAGCTCCCCATTCAGTTAGGACATCACAGAAGGCTATCAGCTTAGCCCAGCAGGATCTCCCCTTGGTGAATCCATGCTGACTGCTCCTGATCATCCTCTTCTCTTCCCAGTGCCTAGAGATGAGCTCCAGAAGGAGCTGCTCCATCATTTGCCCAGGGATGGAGGTGAGGCTCACTGCTCTGTAGTGTCCTGGAACCTCTGTCTTGCCCTTTTTGAAGCCTGGAGTGACTTTGGCTTCCCTCCAGCCCTCAGCACCTCTCCTGTCTGCCAGGATTTGGCAAAGATGCTGCAGGGTGGCAGAGCAACAGCCTCAGGCAGCTCTCTCAGCACCCTTGGGTGCATCCCACCAGGCCCCATGGCCTTGTGCACACAGTCTGTGGAACTCATAGGGGATGGAGATGCTGGGAGGGGATCCTGGGATGGAGATCCTAGGCTGGACAGGTAGGCAAAGCCCAGGGGTGGTCTCCTCCTGGGGGGGGCTCTGCAGTGGGGACTTGGCCAAGCCCCACAGCCCTGCCAGAGACTCCCACCCAGAACCCATCCCAGCTGTGCTCCTGCATTGGCTGGCAGGGACCAGAGGGGACCAGGACTCTGCCTGCCACATCCCTCAGACCCAGCACCCTGCTCAGGTAGAACCTCCTGGGTTCCAGTTTGTGCCCAGTGCCCCTTGTCCCTGGGCACCATCCTCTTGCCCCCTGACCCACCCAAGGTCCCCACAGCAGCCCCAAGCCAGTGGTGGCTTGGCCATCCTGGCAGAGGAAGCCCTGGTGCAGGATGTGAGGTGACTCAGAGGTGCTGCTCACACACAGCTCTGCAAGATCCATGCCCAGCTGTGGCTGGCACCTGCTCAGGGCCTGGCATAAGCATGACTCAGCCCTGACCCAGGCAGCATCACTCTGAGCTGCAGCCACACACTCCCCCAGCATGCCAGGAGCTGTGTCCCTCTGCTCCCCACCCTCTCCAACCCTCCCAGCACTGCCCAGGGGCAGGAAAACAAACCCCAAGCCCAACAGCTTGGCCACAGCAGGGCTGCAGGCCCCTGGCCCTGTGCAAAGGGACATCCAGGGGCCAGGAGCAGGATGCCATGGAACCCCCCCAGCCATGGGGACTCCACCACCTCCCTGGGCAGCCTCTGCCAGGCCCTGACCACTCTGACACCAAAGACATTTCTCCTCCTCTCCAACCCAAGCCTCCCCTGGCACAATTCCAGGCCAGTTCCTCTCCTTCTATCCCCTGGGACTGGGGAGCAGAGCCCAGCCCCCAGCTCCCTGCAGCCTCCTCTCAGGGAGCTGCAGAGAGCAATGAGGTCTCCCTCAGCCTCCTCTGCTCCAGGCTGAACCCCCCCAGCTCCCTCAGCTGCTCCTCCCCAGCCCTGCTCTCCAGACCCTTCCCCAGCTCCATTGCCCTTCTCTGGCCCTGCTCCAGCCCTCAATGTCCTTCTGGGAGTGAGGAGCCCAGAACTGAACCCAGCCCTGCAGCTGTGGCCTCCCCAGTGCCCAGCCCAGGGGCACCATCCCTGCCCTGCTGCTGCTGCCCACAGCATTGCTGCTCCAGGCCAGGCTGCTGCTGCCCTTCTTGCCCCCCTGGGCACTGCTGGCTCAGCTTCAGCTGCTGGCACCCAGCACCCCCAGGGCCTTTCCTGCTGGGCAGTTTGCAGCCACTCTGCCCCCAGCCTGGAACCTTCCTGGGGTTGTTGTGACTGAGGTGCAGGACCCAGGCCTCATCCCATTGGCCTCAGCCATAGCTCCAGCCTGGCCAGGGCCCTCTGCAGAGCCTTCCTGCCCTGCAGCAGCTCCCCACAGGCACCCAGCTGGGTGTGCTCTGCAGCCTGCCCCAGGGGGTGTGTGGTGTGGCAGTAAGAAACCTTGGGGAGGCTGAGTCAGCCTTTGCCGTTCCAACCACGCCAGGCAGCTCCAACCCCCCTGCACAGTCGGTTGGGTCTTCCTCCCCTCCCCTTCCCCCCGATCTCTTACCCCCCCACCCCGCCAGAAAACCCCAAGCAGAAGGAGCAGCCCTGCAGCGGCCGGGCTCGGTGTTGGAGTAACAATGGGCACGGGTTAGAAAGAGCCAGGAGGAAGCTTTGTTCCAGCTGTAAACAACAGCAGCAGCTCACAAAAGCAGATGGCCCCCAGCTGCGGCCCCCCCCCCAGGCTGGGGCTGCCCCCCAGTGCCAGCCCCCTGCCCACCCACTGCAGCCACCCCAAGTGCTCACCCAGCCCCCCGCCCCAGCCCCGGGCTGCTGCGGAGGGCAACCAAGCTGTGCCGAGGTGCTGAGGTGAGGCTGCGGTGCTGAGCCTGCTGAGGGGCTGGGGCAGGGGGCTTGGGCCAGGTACTGGTCCTGCTGAGCTGCCAGCCTCAGCCTTCTCCTTCCCCTCCTGACCCCAGCAGGAGCTGAGGCTGGCACAGCCCCACAGGCAGGTACTGGTCCTGCTGAGCTGCCAGCCCTGAGCCTCTCCTTCCCCTCCTGACCCCAGCAGGAGCTGAGCCTGGGCCATGTGCTGCCCACCCTGGCACAGCCCCACAGGCAGGTGCTGGTCCTGCTGAGCTGCCAGCCCTGAGCCTCTCCTTCCCCTCCTGACCCCAGCAGGAGCTGAGGCTGGCACAGCCCCACAGGCAGGTACTGGTCCTGCTGAGCTGCCAGCCCTGAGCCTCTCCTTCCCCTCCTGACCCCAGCAGGAGCTGAGCCTGGGCCATGTGCTGCCCACCCTGGCACAGCCCCACAGGCAGGTGCTGGTCCTGCTGAGCTGCCAGCCCTGAGCCTCTCCTTCCCCTCCTGACCCCAGCAGGAGCTGAGCCTGGCACAGCCCCACAGGCAGGTACTGGTCCTGCTGAGCTGCCAGCCCTGAGCCTCTCCTTCCCCTCCTGACCCCAGCAGGAGCTGAGCCTGGGCCATGTGCTGCCCACCCTGGCACAGCCCCACAGGCAGGTGCTGGTCCTGCTGAGCTGCCAGCCCTGAGCCTTCTCCTTCCCCTCCTGACCCCAGCAGGAGCTGAGGCTGGCACAGCCCCACAGGCAGGTACTGGTCCTGCTGAGCTGCCAGCCCTGAGCCTCTCCTTCCCCTCCTGACCCCAGCAGGAGCTGAGCCTGGCACGGCCCCACAGGCAGGTACTGGTCCTGCTGAGCTGCCAGCCCTGAGCCTCTCCTTCCCCTCCTGACCCCAGCAGGAGCTGAGGCTGGCACAGCCCCACAGGCAGGTACTGGTCCTGCTGAGCTGCCAGCCCTGAGCCTTCTCCTTCCCCTCCTGACCCCAGCAGGAGCTGAGGCTGGCACAGCCCCACAGGCAGGTACTGGTCCTGCTGAGCTGCCAGCTCTGAGCCTCTCCTTCCCCTCCTGATCCCAGCAGGAGCTGAGGCTGGCACAGCCCCACAGGCAGGTACTGGTCCTGCTGAGCTGCCAGCCTCAGCCTTCTCCTTCCCCTCCTGACCCCAGCAGGAGCTGAGCCTGGCACAGCCCCACAGGCAGGTACTGGTCCTGCAGAGCTGCCAGCCCTGAGCCTCTCCTTCCTCTCCTGACCCCAGCAGGAGCTGAGGCTGGCACAGCCCCACAGGCAGGTACTGGTCCTGCAGAGCTGCCAGCCCTGAGCCTCTCCTTCCCCTCCTGACCCCAGCAGGAGCTGAGGCTGGCACAGTCCCACAGGCAGGTATTGGTCCTGCTGAGCTGCCAGCCTCAGCCTTCTCCTTCCCTTCCTGACCCCAGCAGGAGCTGAGGCTGGCACAGCCCCACAGGCAGGTACTGGTCCTGCAGAGCTGCCAGCCCTGAGCCTCTCCTTCCTCTCCTGACCCCAGCAGGAGCTGAGGCTGGCACAGCCCCACAGGCAGGTACTGGTCCTGCAGAGCTGCCAGCCCTGAGCCTCTCCTTCCCCTCCTGACCCCAGCAGGAGCTGAGGCTGGCACAGCCCCACAGGCAGGTACTGGTCCTGCTGAGCTGCCAGCCCTGAGCCTCTCCTTCCATTCCTGACCCCAGCAGGAGCTGAGCCTGGGCCATGTGCTGCCCACCCTGGCACAGCCCTGGGCTTACCTGCAGCAGGAGGCAAGGAGCCAGCCTGGGTTGTCTCCAGCAGGGGATGCTTGGAGGTGCTGAGATGCCTCCAAGGACAGCCCCATGCACACTGCTGGCTCCCAGCCCCCTCAGCCTGCTCTGCCCCCTGCAACTCTCCCCACAGCTGCCAGGGGCTGCAGCTTGGCAAAGAGCTTCTTAGGTGGCACAGTGAGGAGCTCTGAGACCTCCTCTGCCGAGCAGCACCTGGGGGGCTGGGGATGTGGCTGCCTGGTCCAAACAGGTCACTGAGACCAGCTGGTGGCAGGGCCCAGGCTCAGAGGTGACCTTGCTGCTCGCTCCAGGCAGGCCTTGGAGAGAGGGTCCCTGCCTTGGGCTCCTGTGGGCACCTCCTGCCCTGCCAGGAGGGCAACACTGCAGAGCTGCCCAGCTGGGTGAGCAGCCCAGGCCCCTGCCCACCGCCTGCAGAGCCTGCCTGGAACGGGGGGAGGGCAAAAGGAGACAAAGCCACTGCAGCTCCTGCACCCTGCAGCTCCTGCACCTGCAGCTCCTGCACCCTGCAGCTGCTGTACACTGCAGCTCCTGCATCTGCAGCTGCTGTACACTGCAGCTCCTGCACCCTGCAGCTGCTGCACCCTGCAGCTGCTGTACACTGCAGCTCCTGCACCCTGCAGCTCCTGCACCCTGCAGCTCCTGCATCTGCAGCTCCTGCACCCTGCAGCTGCTGTACACTGCAGCTCCTGCATCTGCAGCTGCTGTACACTGCAGCTCCTGCACCTGCAGCTCCTGCACCCTGCAGCTCCTGCACCTGCAGCTCCTGCACCTGCAGCTGCTGTACACTGCAGCTCCTGCACCCTGCAGCTCCTGCACCCTGCAGCTCCTGCACCCTGCAGCTCCTGCACCTGCAGCTCCTGCACCCTGCAGCTCCTGCATCTGCAGCTCCTGCACCCTGCAGCTGCTGTACACTGCAGCTCCTGCACCTGCAGCTCCTGCACCCTGCAGCTCCTGCACCTGCAGCTCCTGCACCTGCAGCTCCTGTACACTGCAGCTCCTGTACACTGCAGCTCCTGAACCCTGCAGCTCCTGCACCTGCAGCTCCTGCACCCTGCAGCTCCTGCGCCTGCAGCTCCTGCACCCTGCAGCTCCTGCACCTGCAGCTCCTGTACACTGCAGCTCCTGTACACTGCAGCTCCTGCACCCTGCAGCTCCTGCACCTGCAGCTCCTGAACCCTGCAGCTCCTGCACCTGCAGCTCCTGCACCCTGCAGCTCCTGCACCCTGCAGCTCCTGTACACTGCAGCTCCTGCACCTGCAGCTCCTGCACCCTGCAGCTCCTGCACCTGCAGCTCCTGCACCTGCAGCTCCTGTACACTGCAGCTCCTGAACCCTGCAGCTCCTGCACCTGCAGCTCCTGCACCCTGCAGCTCCTGCACCTGCAGCTCCTGCACCCTGCAGCTCCTGCACCTGCAGCTCCTGTACACTGCAGCTCCTGCATCTGCAGCTCCTGTACACTGCAGCTCCTGTACACTGCAGCTCCTGCACCCTGCAGCTCCTGTACACTGCAGCTCCTGTACACTGCAGCTCCTGAACCCTGCAGCTCCTGCACCCTGCAGCTCCTGCACCTGCAGCTCCTGTACACTGCAGCTCCTGTACCCTGCAGCTCCTGCCCCCTGCAGCTGCTGCACACTGCAGCTCCTGCACCCTGCAGCTCCTGCACCTGCAGTACCCTGCAGCTCCTGCACCTGCAGCTCCTGTACACTACAACTCCTGCACCCTCAGCTGCTGCACCCTGCAGCTCCTGTACCCTTCAGCTCCTGCACCTGCAGTACCCTGCAGCTCCTGCACCCTGCAGCTGCTGTACTCTGCAGCTCCTGTACCCTGCAGCTCCTGCACCTGCTGTACCCTGCAGATCCTGCACCTGCAGCTGCTGTACCCTGCAGCTCAGCTGCAGGAGGCCTTCCAGAGACCAGATCCAGCCCTGCCCAATTGCAGGAGCCAGGCCAAGAGATGACCACCAGCCCTGAGGGGCTCCTCGATGGTTCCTGGGCAGCTCCGGAGGTCAGGGGACTGCTGCCAGCCCTGAACCACTGCCCAGGCCTGGCACACCAACCCTGCAGGGTTACCAGGCCTCCAAACCAGCTCCACCTCTGGTGCCCTCCACAGCAGCCATGGTGTGCCCTCCACAGGGGCCATGGTGTGCCTTCCACAGCAGCCATGGTGTGCCCTCCACAGCAGGAGGACACCACTGCCTGCACACCATGCCTGGGCACCGTGCCGGGTCCAGCAGCCTGCCCCTGAAGGCAGGGTGCTCCTGGAGCAGCAGCTCCTGTTCCTGTTGGGCCAAGGGAGTGGCAGTGCCCGCTTGCTGCCCTGCAGCTGCCAGGGCAAGGCCAGCACAGAGGCCACTGCCCCGTGCCCAGCCTCAAGCCTCCCTGCTGTGCTTCTCACCTGGAGAACTTGGCAGAGAACCACCCTGCTGGCTGCCCTCCGCTGGGCTCAGGCCAAGGAAGATGCCCAGGGAGTGCACAGCTGCTCAGCCCCCACTTTGGGGCAGCAGCCACCACCGTGCCAGCAGCCAGCGTGGCAGCAGCAGGAGGCTCCAGCCAGGCTGTGGAGTTGCATAGAGGCCCCCAGGGCCCTGCCTCGCAGTGCTGCTGCCCACGGCCACAGGCCTGGATCCTGGAGGCCTCTGGAAGCACCACGGCAGGCCGCCCGCAGCGGGCACCCACCGAAAGCATCTCCCAGCCCCTGGCTGGCAGGGGCAGAAGGAGGCCACCCCGCAGCCTCAGCAGGCCTGGCTGTGCCCTGCCCAGTGCCCAGGCTGTGGGGGCTGTGGGGAAGCAGAGGGAGCCCCTCCCAGCGCGTCCCTGGCGGAGGAGCCGCCGCAGCTCGCCGGTGCCGCTCCTCGCCGCGCTCGTCCCCAGGCGCAGCACTGCTCAGAGGGGTCCTGCCCACGGGCTGAGGGTGCTGCCCTGGCACCCTGCCTCTGCCTGCCTGCCCACGCCCCTGCTAGAAGGTGACCGACTTGGGCAGCTTGGGCAGGGCAGGGGAGGCTGGCAGAAAGCTGTTCTCAGACTGGGACTTGGGCACCGTCGGCGGCAGCTTGGGCTTGGGGCTCAGGGGCGGCCGTGGGGCTCTCAGCGCAGGGAAGGCTTTCTGGAGGCTCCCAGGGGCATCTGGTGCCGGGGCTGGTGGCATGGAGGCGGCAGGCAGGGGCTGCCCAGTCTCTGGCAGAGGCAGTGCCACCTGCTTTCTGTTGGAGAAGTCCTGCTCCGTGGCGTGTGCCAGGTGGAGGGGGGTGGTGGTCGTGATAAGGGCATAGGGGCTGCTCCCCTCCCTGCCAGGGGACGCCGCCCGCTGGTCGGGGCTGCCCTGCGCCGGCCCTGCCACCCCTGTCTGGCTGCCTGCCAGCAGGGGCACGCTGCCCCCCAAGCCTTGTGGCAGCAGGGGGCTCCGCTGCAGGCTGCTGAGCTCCCCCAAGGACGCAGCTTTGGATGCCAAGTGCTGCCAGTCCCTTCTGTGGGGCACCGCTGCCTGGCACCGCGCCTGGGCCGCTGCCTCCTCGCCGCCCTGCCGCGGGGGGACGGAGGGGCACCGCTGGCAGCCTGGCAGAGGGTGAGGATCCCCCTGGAGCGCAGGAAGGCCTTGCCCCTGGCAGAGGGAAGGGGCTGGCTGGGGGGCTGGCAGGGCAGCAGGGCTGGGCTCCGTGGCAGGAGGCTCCGTGGCAGGAGGCTCCGTGGCAGGAGGCTCCGCAGGGCTCCGGTCGGGAGGGCTGGAGGCGTTCCGGAGAGAGGAGTCCGAGAGGTCAGCTGGCGTGGGGAGGGACCCCGAGGCAGGGTGCCCCCTGGCAGGGCTGGCAGGAAGCAGAGGCTGCTGGGGGGGCAGGGCTGTGGGCGGGAGGTGGGGATGGCTCCGCGCCTCGCCGGGCTCCGGCTGCCCCTCCTGCCCTGCCGCTGCCCCGGCAGGAGGCCGCAGCGGGGCGGCCGCGTCCATGGCTGCAGCTGCTTCCCTGTCCTGGCGAGGGGGAGTCCTTGCTCCTGCTGCTGCCACTCCTCCTGCTGCCCCAGGGCCTCTCTGCTCCAGCGGCTGCTCGCCCAGGAGGCCGTTCTGGCCGTTGGCCGCCGCGGTGCCCTTCCTGGCCACGGGGCTGAGGGAGAGCTCCAGCCCCAGAGGCTTCCGTGGGAACTCCTCAGGCTTTGCTGCATTGGAAACAGGGAAACAGAGACGTGCTTGAGGTCACCAGACCCAACCCTTCCCTGCACACTGCTGCCTCAGCTTCAGCTCCTGCCAACCACCACCCCGGGACCTGTTCTCCTGGGCACCTTCCAGGCACTCTGCCCCCGGCCTGGAGCCTTCCTGGGCTGGTTGTGACCCAAGGGCAGGACCCAGCCCTTGGCCTTGCTGAACCTCATCCCACTGGCCTCAGCACATTGACCCAGCCCAATCAGGTCCCTCTGTACAACCTCCTGACCCTCCAGCAGACCATCACTGCCACCCAGCTTGGTGTTGCCTGCCAGCTGCCTGAGGCTGCCTCAGCTCCCTTGCCCAGATCCTTGCTGAAGCCTGAGACCAAACACCCCAAGTGTCACAGTCACAGAGCTGGCAGGGCTGGAAGGGAGCTCAAGGCTCAGTCAGTTCCTACCCCCTGCCATGGGCTCCCAGCCACCTCCAGCCTGGCTGCAAACACCTCCAGGCAGGAGGCTTCCACCACCTCCCTGGGCAACCTGGGCCAGGCTCTCACCACCCTCCTGGCCAACAACTTCTTCCTCACAGCCAATCTCAATCTCCCCACTTCTGGTTCTGCTCCATCCCCCCCAGTCCTATCCCTCCCTGACACCCTCAAAAGTCCCTCCCCAGCTTGCTTGCAGCCCCCTGCAGCTCCTGGAAGGCCACCAGAAGGTCTCCTGGGAGCCTTCTCCTCTCCAGCCTGCACAACCCCAACTCTCTCAGGCTGTCTGCAGAGCAGAGCAGCTCCAGCCCTCTGCTCCTCCTCCTGGCCCTGCTCTGGACACCTTCCAGCCCCTCCAGAGCCTTCCTGGCACAGAGGCTGCAGAGCTGGCCCCAGAGCTGCAGCTGTGGGCTCAGCAGAGTGGAGCAGAGGGGCAGAATCCCCTCCCTGGCCCTGCTGGCCACACTTCTGCTGCTGCAGCCCAGACTGTGATCCTCTCTGTCCCTCAGCTCAGCTCTGCTCCCCACCTGCCACAGCTGGGGCAGCTGCTGCAGCTTCCCGGGGCTGCCCTGGCTCCCTGCCGTGCCAGGGGGCTGCTGTGGGCTGCAGCTGGCCCTGCACCCACCTGGGGGGGGCAGGTCACACTTGATCTTGCGCAGCTCGGCCATGGAGAGCTGCAGCTGCTCGATGACTGCGTCGTCCTCGTAGTGCAGCGAGCCGGCGATGCGCTCCTGCAGGAACTCCCGCAGCTCCTCCAGGCTCATCCTCAGCAGGCGCTCTGGGCACAGGCAGCCACACACACAGGGGGGGCTGGGCTTGGATGGGACCCTCAGCATCACCTGGTTCCACCCCCCCCCCGCCCATCACTCGGTGCCCAGGTGGCTCAAGGCCCCATTCAGCCTGGGCGCTCCGGGGCGGCACAGCCTCAACCCTTCTGCCTCTCCCCCAGCTGCCTCCTGTGCTGCCTGAGCAGCCCCCTCTGAACCCACCCAGCATGCAAGATGAAGCTGGCAGGGCCAGGCAGAGAGGCACGGGGTGCAGGGAAGGTGCTTCATGGCAGTGATCACCGTGCAGCCCTCACTAAAGCAGGAGACTAAGCCCCGGGCTGCAGCTGAGCAGCAGCGGCCACGGAACCCCTGCTGAGCAGGATGCAGCTCTTGGGCTGCAGCTGGAAGTTCTCCCCGAAGCCTCTAGGAGGAGGAAAAGCTCCGTGAGACAGACCCGAGCGGCAGACGGCAGCGCTGCCGGCAGCCACCGAGCAGCTGCGGCTGCAGACCGGCTCCGGCCAGCACAGCTCAGCCACGGCAGGCAGGGAGGGAGGGAGGAAGGGAGGCAGGAAGGGAGGGAGGCAGGAAGGGAGGGAGGGAGGGAGGAAGGGAGGAAGGGAGGGAGGGAGGGAGGAGAGGGAGAAAGGGAGGAAGGAAGGGAGGAAGGGAGGAAGGGAGGGAGGGAGAAAGGGAGGAAGGAAGGGAGGGAGAAAGGGAGGGAGGAAGGGAGGAAGGGAGGAAGGGAGGGAGGAAGGAAGGGAGGGAGGAAGGGAGGAAGGGAGGGAGGAAGGAAGGGAGGGAGGAAGGGAGGGAGGAAGGAAGGGAGGGAGGAAGGAAGGGAGGGAGGAAGGGAGGGAGGACGGGAGGAAGGGAGGAAGGGAGGAAGGGAGGAAGGAAGGGAGGGAGGGAGGAAGGGAGGAAGGAAGGAAGAGAGGAAGGAAGGGAGGGAGGAAGGAAGGGAGGAAGGGAGGAAGGAAGGGAGGGAGAGAGGAAGGAAGGGAGGCTGGCTGAGCCAGGGCAGGCAGGCAGGGAAGGAAGGCTGAGCCAGGGCAGGCAGGCAGGGCTGGGATTCAGGTGGGAACAGGATCCAGGCAGGGATTTGATCCATGCCAAGGATGCAGGCAGGGGGGAGGCACTAGAGGGGCTTAAAGTCCCAAAGATCTCAAGGCAGATCCATGCCTGCCCCAAGCTCCTGCAAGGAAAGCAGGGCTGGGGCAGCCTGGAGGTCTGGCCCTGGGTTCATTTCTCCCTCTGCAGCCTGTTGAGCTCTAGAGCCTTGCCCAGGCAGCTGGGGTGCTGCCTGCCCTGCCCCTGCAGCCTGCTGGCAGAGGCTGTGGGGTGCAGCATGCAGGAAGGGGCAGCTGGGAGGGATGCAGGTGGCTCTGCTGGGTGCTGAGCATCCTGCAGCCCCTGCAGCATCTCAGCTCCACCTTCACACCTCTCCCCCTTGCACCTTATGGGGACAAATTTCTTCTGGGGACATTCTGATTGGGCACAAGGGGAATCTTTCCCCCCCAGGGATCACAGAGTTGTTTGGCTTGGGAGAGACCTCCAAGGTCATCCAGTCCAACCTCCAACCCAGCACCACCAGGTCACCACCACTAACCCATGGCCCTCAGCACCACATCTCTGCAACCCCCCCAGGGCTGAGGCCTCCAGCACAGCCCTGGGCAGCCTGGGCCAGGCCTTGCCTGAGAGGTTTCCTAACACCCAACCCTCCCCTGGAGCAACCTGAGGCCAGCTCCTCTCCTCCTGTTGCTTGCTCCTTGGGAGAAGAGCCCAACCCCCACCGTGCTCCAGCCTCTTTCAGGCAGCCACTGGAGGGGGAGGAGGTCTCCCCTGCTCCTTCTTTCCTCCCCTGCTCAGGGCAGGGCTGGACTCCCCAGGGCTGGGGCAGCTGGAAGGGGCAGCTGGAGGTGGTGCTGGGCAGCCCCCCCAGGCTGCCCTGTTGGACTAGAGGACTCCTGCAGTCCCTGCCAGGCTGGCAAGCCACGGCCCCAGGAGCACCAGCAGCAGGCTGGGGCTTTGGGGCCAGCAGAGGGCTGCAGCACAGGGCTCCCAGCAGGCTGGAGGGGGGTGGGCAGCCCAGCAGGCCCCCAGGAGCTTACTCTTGTGCAGTTTGAGGATGGTGTAGGCCATGGCAGTCAGCACTCGCTCCCCCTCCAGGATGTAGATGTCCCAGAGGCGCAGGGTGAGGGTGAAGGGAGTCTGCTCCAAACACAAACACCAGCTGGTTAGCAGGGGCAGGCAGGGGGTGGCATCACTACTCCCCCCCAGGCACAGCAGGGCAGGCACTGGCTGTGCAGGACTCAGCCATTCATCTGACCCTTTGTGCTGCTGACTTCAAGCTAAGAGCTTTGGGTGGCCAGGACAGGCCCTGGAGCCTGGGTGTGGGGGAAGGGAAGGAGAAACCTCCCAGAGAGGCAGATGGATTCCCTGACCCTGGAGGGAGCATCACCACCTTTCACCCTGTGGACACACAAACCCACTCCAAGCAAACTGCTCACAGAGGGCGAGGGCTGAAGGTCCAACAGTGCTTCACTGAGCATCAGAAACCCTTCCCTTGGTGTCTAGGATCAGAGTGGCTTGGGCTGGAAGGGAGCTCAAAGCTCAGCCAGCTCCAACCTCCCACCAGCACAGGCTGCTCAGGGCCTCATCCAGCCTGGCCCTGAACCCCTCCAGGCAGGAGGCAGCCACAGCCTCCCTGGGCAGCCTGTGCCAGAGTCTCCCCAGCCTCACTCTCAACAATTTCTTCCCAGCAGCCTTCTGCACATGCAGCCAAGGTGAGCAGAGGCTGCAGAACCTCCCCTGTGGGGCCAGGCTGGGAGAGCTGGGGCTGTGCAGCCTGGAGGAGAGAAGGCTGCAGGGAGACCTCAGAGCAGCCTTGCAGTGCCTGAAGGGCTGCAGGAGAGCTGGGGAGGGACTCTGGCCAAGGGCTGGGAGTGCCAAGAGGAGGAACAATGGCTTTGAGCTGGGAGAGAGGAGACTGAGAGTAGAGATGAGTGAGGCTGGGGAGACTCTGGCACAGGCTGCCCAGGGAGGCTGTGGGCAAGCTGTTGTGAAAGTCTTGGCTCAGGACTGGCCAAGGACTTGTCCCCTGCTTAGCTGTGTCTCCAGTGGCCATCCCTGCAGCTGCTGCAGTGCTGTCTGCTCAGGTCTGTGCCTGCAGCTCTTTCCCAGGGCCAGGGGCAGGTGAGTTGCCTTTGCAGCAGTGCCAGTGGGCAGGAGGAGGATCTCTGCTGGCTTGGAAGCTCAGACTGCTGCCACTGCGCCACCTCTCCAGAAGCAGCTGTGGTGAGGCAGCAGGACTGGCACATTGGCAGCTTTGGCTTCTCCCTCCTTAACTGGACTGCTGGGTGAGCACAGGCCCCAGGTGCCCCCTCCTGCCACCCCACCACCCTGGGAGCTCTCCACAGAAGGAAGGCAGCAGGTGAGGCAGAGCAGCACAGGCCCAGAGCATCCTCACCCGGTCGATGAAGCACTGCAGGAACCACTTGGTGGTGTAAATCCCTGTGGTCATCTGCTCCTTGTCCTAGGAGACAGCAGAGGAGAGACAGGAGGGTCAGCAGGCTGCTGGCTGCAGGGCAAGCAGCTCACAGGGCTTCAGGGGAGGTTGGTTGGCTGCAACTGGGGGGCTGGGTGCAGGATCTGTCTCCCCACAAAGCCCCTCTATAAATACCAAGCTTGAAGGCCTTGGCCCAAGACATGAACTGACCACAAGCCTTGATGTGGCCAGACCCCAGCCACAGCTCTGGAGAGGGACTGCTAGGAGAAGATTTTCTGGCCCCAGCCCCCAGCCCAGGCCAGGCTGAGGCAGGGGTCACAGAACCACGGAAACAGCCAGCTGGGAACAGAGCCTCAGCAGCACCAAGGCCAACCCAGGACCCTGCTCTGCAAGGCTCAGCCCTAAACCACAGCCCCAAGCATCACAGCCAAACCTCCCTCAAACACCTCCAGGCTTGGGGACTCCACCACCCCCCTGGGCAGCACTTTCCAGTCCCTGACCACTCTTGTGGGGAAAATTTCTTCCCACTTCCAGTCTGAACCTCCCCAGGGGCAGCTTGAGGCCATTCCCTCTTGTCCTGTCCCTAATGACCTGGGAGGAGAGACCAGCAGCAGCCTCTCCACAGCCTCCTCTCAGGGAGCTGTAGACACCACTGAGGTCTCCCTCAGCCTCCTCTCTTTCACTCTAACCAGCCCCAGCTCCTTCAGTCTCTCCTCACCAGATTTATTCCCCAGGCCCTTCCCAGCTTCCTTGCCCTGCTCTGCCCTGGCTCCAGCACCTCCACAGCTCTCTGGCACTGAGGAGCCCAGGACTGGGCACAGCACTCCAGGTGTGGCCTCCCCAGAGCTGAGTCCCAGGGCACCATCCCCTCCCTGCTCCTCTGGACACAGCATTGCTGATCCCAGCCAAGAGGCCTTTGGCTTTCTTGGCCCCCTGGGCACGCTGCTGGCTCCTGTTCAGCTGCTTGGCCATCAGCACCCCCAGGTCCCTTCCTGCCAGCAGCTTTCAGCCACACTGCCCCAAGCCTGGAGCCTTGCTTGGGGTTGTTGTGCCCCAAGGGCAGGACCTGGCACTTGGCCTTGCTGAGGCTGCTCCTGGTAACCTTGGCCATGGATCCAACCTCTCCAAGTGCCTCTGCAGGGCCTCCCTGCCCTGGTGCAGATCAACACTCAGCACCTAACTTGCTGTCACCTGAGAACTGACTGCTGACAGACTCTGGGTCTTCATCAAGGTCATCAATAAAGATGGCAAACAGAAGTGGTCCAACAGGGAGCCCTGAGGAACATCACTGTGACCAGCAGCCAGCTGCATTTAACTCCCTTGGCCACCACTCTCTGGGTCCTTTCACCCAGGCAGTGCTGTATCCAGGGGGGTTTGTGCTCATCCAAGCCATCAGCAGCCAGATGGCCACGAGAATCCAGTGGGAAATGATGCCAGGGGTGGGAAGGGACCGCTGGAGCTCTTCCAGTCCAACCCCCCTGCCAGAGCAGGAGCAGAGAATCCAGCACAGGTCACACAGAACACATCCAGACAGGGCTGGGAAGGCTCCAGAGCAGGAGACTCCACAACCTCTCTGGGCAGCCTGCGCCAGGGCTCTGGGAGCCTCACAGTGCAGAAGTTCCTCCTCATGCTGGGCTGCAACCTCCTGTGCTGCAGTTTATATCCATAATAAAAGCCCCCTGGGAAGCCCAGGCCTGCACCCCTCACAGGCTGCCTTTGTTCTTATCATCTCCTTCCCTTCTGAGCCTCTTGGGGCCCCACACAAACTGCCAACCCCAACTATTATAGAATCAGAGAACCACAGAAGTCTTGAGGCTGGAAGAGACCTTTGAGCTCCTCCAGCCCAGCCACTGCCCCACAGCTCACACTGCCACCCCTGCTGCTCAGCCCCTGAGCCACAGCCCTCAGCACCACATCCACCAGGCTCTGAAAGCCCTCCAGGGATGGGGACTGCAGCAGCTCCCTGGGCAGCCTGGGCCAGAGCCTCACAACCCTTGCTGGGAGGAAATTGCTCCTAACATCCAAGCTGACCCTCCCCTGGCACAGCCTGAGGCTGCTTCTTCTTGTCCTGCCACTTGTTGCCATGTACCCCACAGGTACCTCCAGACCTGCCCAGCCAGGACACCTTTGCCAGCACCAACTCATGTCCATGGCATGGCTGCAGCTGGAGCAGGATGTCCTGAGAGGCTGAGGAGAGCTCTTTCACAGCTCACTGCATCCCCCTGGCCTCTCCCTTCTCTATCCCTCCCTGGTGTCCAGGGCATGGCCAAAGGAAGTTCCATGGGATGAAAGCCCAGCCCTGGCCTTTGCTTTGCCCCTGCAAGCATGGGGGGCTTCAGGAGCCAGGAGGCTCAGGCAGCCTTCCCAGACTACTTCCCACACTCTTTGTGGCTCTAAGGAAGTGAAACCCTGCCCTGACTCTGCTTCTCTGGCCAGGGCTGGCTGGGCTGCAGCTGCTGCAGTTAAGGGCAGCCTGGCCTGGAGCTGGGCCACCAAGAACCTGTGCAGCAGAAGGGGAGTGCAGGAGCAGGGCCACTGAACAGCCCAGCAGATGCAAGGGCAAGAGAGGAGGGAGCAGCTGCTGGGGAAGGCTCCCCTGGATGGCAGGCTGCAGCTGCTGTGCCCTGCAGATGCTCCTGCAGCCACCCAGCAGCTTTGTGCCACCTGCCAGCTGGAGGTGCCCAAGCAGCAGAGCAGGCAGCAAAGCTCTGCAGTGCCTCACCTGGGGCTAGCAATGGCTGAGCTCAGACTCCAGACAGGGCAGGGGCAGCCTTTGGGCTCCTCAGCTGGGGTCAGAGCACAGCCCAGCTCCAGCTGCTGCAGGCCCTGGCAGCCCTCCAGCACAGCCTTTAGCTTGCAGCAGTCCTGACACTGCTGGCCCTAGAATGGCTTGGGAGGGAAAGGAACCTCTCAGGCTCCCCCAGCCCAGCCCCCTGCAGCCCCCAGGGACAGCCCCAAGCAGAGCAGGCTGCTCCCAGCCCCACACAACCTGCCCTGCACTGCTGCCAGCCATGGGGCAGCTCCACCTCTCTGGGCAGCCTGGGCCAGGCTCTGCCCACCCTCAGCACCAAACATTTCTCCTTCTCTCCACTCTCCATCTCCCTCTTGCAGTTCCAACCATCCCCCCTTGGCCTGGCCCAACAGGCCCTGCTCCAACCTCTGTCCCCAGCTCTCTGCTCAGCCCTTGGAGCACTGCAAGGCCACCAGGAGGTCTCCTGCAGCCTTCTCCTCTGCAGGCTGCCCAAGGCCAACTCTCTCAGCCTGGCTCCCAGCAGAGGGCTTCCAGCCCTGCCAGCACTGCTGTGGCCTCCTCTGGCCCTGCTCCAGCAGCTCCCTGGCTGTGCTGAGGGCTCCAGAGCTGCCCCAGCACTGCAGGGGGGGTCTGAGCAGAATCCCCTCCCTGCCCCTGCTGCCCACACTGCTGGGCTCAGCCCAGGGCATGGCTCCTGTGGCTGAAGCAGTCCTGCATGCTCAGACAGACACTCAGTGCTGCACCCCCTGGCAGAACATCCCTCTGGCTGCCCTGGCAGGGAAAGGGTTAGGGTTAGGGTCAGCATGGGCAGAGCTGGCCAAGAGGTACCAGGTGCTTCTTCAGCTTGGGGAACAGCTTGCTGAGGATCTGCTCATGGTGGGCCTGGAATCTCTGCAGCTTTGGGAAGCCAGGGATGAAAAATCCTGGGTGAGAGAAAATGAGAGACATGAGAACCAAGCAGCAGAGCTGTGGAGCAGCCCCAGGCAGCCTGGGTTCCAGACACCCCTCCCTGCCTGGCCTGCTGCTGTTGGCTGGACCACAGCTCACCCAGCTCCTGCCACTGCCCACCCCCTGCCTGGGTGACAGCCCCCTCAGCACTGCCTCTGGCTGCTCCTTCTCACCCAGCTCCACAGAGCACAACCTCTGCCTTGCCTGCCACCTGCCCAGAACCTCTCTGGCCACACATCAGTGCTTGCCCAGGCCCAGAGGAGGAGAGGAGCTGGCAGAGCACAGGCTGCCAGGCACAGAACTGCCTGCAGTCATCAAGCCACAGGGCTTGCTGCTCTGCTCAGAAGAGTCCTCTCTGCACCAGGCACTGCTGAGCAGGAGCAAGGGGCAGGGATCTGTAGTGTGCCTGCAGCAGCTGTGGTGGAACTCCAGCTGCAGGAAGGGGCAAGGGCAGGCAGCTGGTGGCATGCCCAGGGCACAGCATTACAGGATGCCTTGGGACCTGCTTCTGGGAGGCTTCTCAATCACCTGGAACCTGGAGGTACTGCCTTGCCCAGGGGATGCAGAGGGAAGGCAGCACCTCCCTGCAGCTGCTCCTCACTGAGCACCACAGCCCAGGGCTGGCAAACCACAATCTCCTCTGCTGGGCTCTGCCTGCCTCCAAGGGTGACCCCAGCCCCATGGTCAGGTGGTGCTGGCTGTGACCACAGCCTCACAGACTGCAGCTGGTGGGAAGGGATCCTCCAGGGGCATCCTGTGCCACCCCCTGCAGGCAGCAGGGACAGCTCCAGCCAGAGCCCAGAGCAGGCTGCCCATGGACACAGCCAGGCTGAGCCAGAATGGCTCCAGGGATGGAGCCTCAACCACCTCCCTGGGCAGCCTGGGACAGAGTCTCCCCAGCCTCCCTGGGCACAACTCCCTCCTGAGCTCCAACCTGACTCTGCCCTGCTCCAGTTCCAAACCCTTGCCCCTTGGCCTATCCCCACAGCCCCTCCTGAGCAGTCCCTCCCCAGCTGCCTGCAGCTCCCCTGCAGGTATTGAACTGCAGCTCTGAGCTCTCCCTGCAGCCTTCTCCTCTCCAGGCTGCACAGCCCCAGCTGTGCCCACAGCAGAGGTTCTGCAGCCCTCTGCTCACTGACTACATCTTACCCCCCTCAAAGAACTCTGTGAGCAGCAGTGCTGCAGTGCCCAAGCTGCAGAACCTGCCCTGGACCCTGCAGAGCTCCCTGCCCAGCCCCTGCTGCCCCCTGCCCATCCCCTGCCCATCCCCTGCCCTTCTCCTGCCCATTCCCTGCCCTTCCCCTGCCCTCTGGTGCGGGTACCGTGCATGGCATGCCGCTGGTTGGTGAGGAGCTGTGCCAGGGCCCAGAAGGCATCCTCCTCGTTGAGGTACATCAGCAGGATGGCTGCAATCTGGCTCATGCCTTGGCAGTAGCTCACCTCCTGCAAGAACAAGAGGCCCCCCTGCTGTCACCCCAGCAGGCCCCAGCCTGCAGCTGGAGCTGGGCAGGCTGCCAGGGCTGCCCTCTGCTGCTCCCAGAGCTGTGCCACCCCCAGGGCTGCACTGCTCACAGCCAGGGGGTCTGCAGCAGCTGCCCCAGCACTGACTCAGAGGGGTTGGAGGGGGAAGGGACCTCTCAGGCTTCCCCAGCCCAGCCCCCTGCAGCCCCCAGGGACAGCCCCAAGCAGAGCAGGCTGCTCCCAGCCCCACACAACCTGCCCTGCACTGCTGCCAGCTTTGGGTAGCTCCACCTCTCTGGGCAGCCTGGGCCAGGCTCTCCCCACCCTCAGCACCAAACATTTCTCCTTCTCTCCACTCTCCATCTCCCTCTTGCACTTCCAACCATCCCCCCTGGGCCGGGCCCAACAGGCCCTGCTCCAACCTCTGTCCCCAGCTCTCTGCTCAGCCCTTGGAGCACTGCAAGGCCACCAGAAGGTCTCCTGCAGCCTTCTACAGACTGAACAGCCCCCGGGGCCATGGCCACAGGAACCCCTCCAGCCATGGGGACTCCACCACCTCCCTGGGCAGCCTCTGCCAGGCCCTGACCACTCTGACACCAAAGACATTTTGCCTCCTCTCCAACCCAAGCCTCCCCTGGCACAATTCCAGGCCAGTTCCTCTCCTTCTATCCCCTGGGACTGGGGAGCAGAGCCCAACCCCCAGCTCCCCTGCAGAGAGCAATGAGGTCTCCCTCAGCCTCCTCTGCTCCAGGCTCAACACCCCCAGCTCCCTCAGCTGCTCCTCCCCAGCCCTGCTCTCCAGACCCTTCCCCACTTGGTTGCCCTTCTCTGGCCCTGCCCCAGCCTCTTGCTGCCCTTCCCCAGGAGCTGCTGTGCAATCCTCTGCTTGCTGTGGCCAGGAGACAAAAGGCCCAGGGGGAGGCAGCAGCAGCGCAGAGCCTTCTGCTGCCCACCAGGGCTGCAGCTGCGCTGGGACACCCCGGGGGCAGTGCCGGCGGTGCCCTGGGGCTGTGTGGCACACAGAGAGCGGCAGGGCCGGGCAGGGGGCTGGCAGCAGCCTCTGTTTGCTGTGTGCCAGCCCGAGGCAGAGGCTGTGCTCACTACTCACAGTGTTGTACACGGAGTAAGCTGTCAGGACGTGGAAGAGAGCCTGCTGCCTGCGGAGGAAGCACAGAGCCCCTGAGCAGGGGGCTGAGCCCCGGGCCCCACACCCAGCGCCTGCTCAGACTCCTCTGCCACTCCTACCCATGGCCTGGTGCCCCCACCCCTGTCCCAGGTGCCCCCACACTGTCCCTGGAGCCCCCACACTGTCCCTGGAGCCCCCACTCCTGTCCCTGGAGCCCCCACACTGTCCCTGGAGCCCCCACTCCTGTCCCTGGAGCCCCCACCCCTGTCCTTGGTGCCCCCACACTGTCCCTGGAGCCCCCACCCCTGTCCTTGGTGCCCCCACACTGTCCCTGGAGCCCCCACCCCTGTCCTTGGTGCCCCCACACTGTCCCTGGAGCCCCCACCCCTGTCCCTGGAGCCCCCACTCCTGTCCCTGGAGCCCCCACCCCTGTCCCTGGAGCCCCCACTCCTGTCCCTGGAGCCCCCACCCCTCTCCCTGGAGCCTCCACCCCTGTCCCTGGAGCCCCCACCCCTGTCCCTGGAGCCCCCAGCCGTCCCTGGTGCCCCCCACCCCTGTCCTTGGAGCCCCCACACTGTCCCTGGAGCCCCCACCCCTGTCCCTGGAGCCCCCACACTGTGCCTGGAGCCCCCACTCCTGTCCCTGGAGCCCCCACACTGTCCCTGGAGCCCCCACTCCTGTCCCTGGAGCCCCCACCCCTGTCCCTGGAGCCCCCACACTGTGCCTGGTGCCCCCACTCCTGTCCCTGGAGCCCCCACACTGTCCCTGGAGCCCCCACTCCTGTCCCTGGAGCCCCCACCCCTGTCCCTGGAGCCCCCACTCCTGTCCCTGGAGCCCCCACCCCTGTCCCTGGAGCCCCCACACTGTGCCTGGAGCCCCCACTCCTGTCCCTGGTGCCCCCACTCCTGTACCTGAAGCCCTCATCCCACTCCCTGCCCACAGCGCCCCCTGCCGGCAGTGCCCCCTGCCCGCAGCCACCCTGCGCACAGCACCCCCTGCCCACAGCACCCCTGCCTAGAGCGCCCCCTGCCCGCAGCACCCCTGCCCACAGCACCCCTGCCCTCAGCGCCCCCTACCCGCAGCGCCCCCTGCCCACAGCAACCCCTGCCCACAGCGCCCCCTGCCCGCAGCGCCCCCTGCCCACAGCACCCCTGCCTAGAGCGCCCCCTGCCCACAGCAACCCTGCCCACAGCGCCCCCTGCCTGCAGCACCCCTGCCCACCACACCCCCTGCGCACAGCACCCTCTTCCCGCAGCGCCCCCTGCCCGCAGCGCCCCCAGCCCGCAGCGCCCCCTGCCCGCAGCGCCCCCTGCCCGCAGCAACCCCTGCCCACAGCACCCCTGTGCACAGCGCCCCTGCCCGCAGCAACCCCAGCCCGCAGCGCCCCCTGCCCTCAGCACCCCCTGCCCGCAGCACCCCTGTGCACAGCGCCCCCAGCCCGCAGCGCCCCCTGCCCTCAGCACCCCCTGCCCGCAGCACCCCCTGCCCGCAGCGCCCCTGCCTGCAGCACCCCCTGCCCGCAGCGCCCCCTGCCCGCAGCACCCACTGCCCGCAGCGCCCCCTGCCCGCAGCACCCACTGCCCGCAGCGCCCCCTGCCCGCAGCAACCCCCTGCCCGCAACACCCCCACGCACAGCGCCCCTGCCCGCAGCGCCCCCTGCCCACAGCACCCCCTGCCCACAGCACCCCTGCCCGCAGTGCCCCTTGCCCGCAGCGCCCCTGCACACAGCACCCCCTGCCCGCAGCGCCCCCTGCCCGCAGCACCCCCTGCGCACAGCACCCCCTGCCCGCAGCGCCCCCTGCCCGCAGCGCCCCCTGCCCACAGCACCCCTGCCCGCAGCACCCCTTGCCCACAGCACCCCTGCCTAGAGCGCCCCCTGCCCACAGCAACCCCTGCCCGCAGCACCCCCTGCCCGCAGCGCCCCCGTCCGCAGCGCCCCTGTGCACAGCGCCCCTGCCCACAGCACCCCATGCCCTCAGCACCCCCTGCCCGCAGCGCCCCCTGCCCACAGCACCCCCTGTGCACAGTGCCCCCTGCCCGCAGCACCCCCTGCCTGCAGTGCCCCTGCGCACAGCACCCCCTGCGCACAGCACCCCCTGCCTGCAGTGCCCCTGCGCACAGCACCCCCTTCCCGCAGCACCCCCTGCCCGCAGCGCCCCCAGCCCGCAGCACCCCCTGCGCACACCGCCCCCTGCCCGCAGCACCCCCTGCCCACAGCACCCCCTGCCCGCAGCGCCCCCTGCCCACAGCAACCCCTGCCCACAGCACCCCCTGCCCGCAGCACCCCTGCTCGCAGCACCCCTGCCCGCAGCGCCCCTGTGCACAGCACCCCCTGCCCGCAGCACCCACTGCCCGCAGCACCCCCTGCCTGCAACACCCCCGCGCACAGCGCCCCCTGCCCCCAGCACCCCCTGCCCCCAGCGCCCCCTGCCCCCAGCACCCCCTGCCCCCAGCGCCCCCTGCCCACAGCACCCCCTGCCTGCAGTGCCCCCTGCCCACAGCGCCCCTGCGCACAGCACCCCCTGCGCACAGCACCCCCTGCGCACAGCACCTCCTGCCCGCAGCGCCCCCTGCGCACAGCACCCCCTGCCCGCAGCGCCCCCTGCCCGCAGCGCCCCCTGCCCACCACACCCCCTGCCCACAGCACCCCCTGCCCGCAGCGCCCCCTGCCTGCAGCACCCCTGCCCACCACACCCCCTGCCCACAGCACCCCCTGCCCGCAGCACCCCCTGTGCACAGCACCCCTGCCCACAGCACCCCCTGCGCACAGCACCCCCTGCGCACAGCACCCCTGCCCACAGCACCCCCTGCCCACAGCACCCCCTGCCCGCAGCGCCCCCTGCGCACAGCACCCCCTGCCCGCAGCGCCCCCTGTGCACAGCACCCCCTGCGCACAGCACCCCCTGCCCGCAGCACCCCCTGCCCGCAGCACCCCTGCCCGCAGCGCCCCCTGCCCGCAGCGCCCCCTGCCCGCAGCACCCCTGCCCGCAGCACCCCTTGCCCACAGCGCCCCCGGCCCACAGGGCCCCCTGCCCACAGCGCCCCTGCCCGCAGCGCCCCTGTGCACAGCGCCCCCTGCCCGCAGCGCCCCCTGCCTGCAGCACCCCCTGCGCACAGCGCCCCCTGCCCACAGCGCCCCCTGCCGGCTCACTTGACGCCGTAGCGCTCCCGGAACATGATGTGGTTGCGGAAGGTTCTGTTCACGTCCAGGTCGATCTGTTTGATCTCCGAGGAGAGGCTCTTGGCCTGCTCCTTCATTTGCTGCCGGGGAGGAGGAGCAGACAGGGGCAGGAGTCAGACCCAGCCCACAGCCAGCAGGTCGCCGGCAGCTGGGGGCCGCAGGGGCCGGCTGGAGGTCATCACAGCCCCAGGGGGGTGCTGGAAGCCTCAGCCCTGGAGGTGTTCCAGGCCAGGCTGGATGTGGCTGTGAGCAAACGGCCCCGGTGGGAGGTGTCCCTGCCCCCCCCCTGCAGGGGGTTGGAGCTGGATGAGCCTTGAGGTCCCTTCCAACCCTGACAGCTCTGTGATTCTATGGGGGAGGGACACTGCCCCCAGCCCCCAGCCACCCCCCAGCCAGCCCCCAGCCACCCCCCAGCCAGCCCCCAGCCAGCCCCCAACCAGCCCCCAACCAGTCCCCAGCCAGCCCCCCGCCTACCCCCAGCCTCCCTCCAGCACAGGATCACAGAAGCACAGAAACAGCCAGCTGGGAACAGAGCCTCAGCAGCACCAAGTCCAACCCAGGACCCTGCTCTGCAAGGCTCAGCCCTAAACCACAGCCCCAAGCACCACAGCCAAACCTCCCTCAAACACCTCCAGGCTTGGGGACTCCACCACCCCCCTGGGCAGCACCTTCCAGTCCCTGACCACTCTTGTGGGGAAAATTTCTTCCTACTCTCCAGTCTGAACCTCCCCAGGGGCAGCTTGAGGCCATTCCCTCTTGTCCTGTCCCTAATGACCTGGGAGGAGAGACCAGCAGCAGCCTCTCCACAGCCTCCTCTCAGGGAGCTGTAGACACCAATGAGGTCTCCCTCAGCCTCCTCTCTTTCACTCTAACCATCCCCAGCTCCTTCAGTCTCTCCTCACCAGATTTATTGCCCAGGCCCTTCCCAGCTTCCTTGCCCTGCTCTGCCCTGGCTCCAGCACCTCCACAGCTCTCTGGCACTGAGGAGCCCAGGACTGGGCACAGCACTCCAGGTGTGGCCTCCCCAGAGCTGAGTGCCAGGGCACCATCCCCTCCCTGCTCCTCTGGACACAGCATTGCTGATCCCAGCCAGGAGGCCTTTGGCTTTCTTGGCCCCCTGGGCACGCTGCTGGCTCCTGTTCCGCTGCTTGGCCATCAGCACCCCCAGGTCCCTTCCTGCCAGCAGCTTTCAGCCACACTGCCCCAAGCCTGGAGCCTTGCTTGGGGTTGTTGTGCCCCAACACAACTCAGAATCTAAAGCCTTCCAGTTCAATTCCACTCTGGCTTCTTCTGGTGTCTTTGTGGGAGCCACTCTGACTGCTCTGAGTGTGGAGACCTCAGCTGGCACTCCAGGGACACTTTCCTAAGCCCCACATTGAGGCACAGCCCCAGGCCCTCACCACACCACAGGCTCAGACACAACCAAGTCCAAGCTGTGCAGAGGAGGCTCACAGAGAGCATTCCCATGGGGATCTGGCCAGAGGCCAGCAGAGGAGCACTCTGAGCCTGCAGAAGTGCCAGCAGCTGCTCAGCTGGAGCTGCCTGCCAGGAGCTGAAGGAATCCTGCAGGAAGGCTGCAGAGAGACTTCTGCTGAGGGGGTCTGGAGCCAGGCCAAGGGGGAATGGTTTGGAGCTGAGGCAGAGCAGGGTTAGAGTGGAGCTGAGGAAGAAGCTCTGCAGTGTGAGGCTGGGGAGGCTCTGGCACAGGCTGCCCAGGGAGGCTGTGGCTGCCTCCTGCCTGGAGGGGTTCAGGGTCAGGCTGGATGATGCCCTGACAGCTGAGTGTAGCTGAGAAGAGGCCCTGCCCCTGGCAGGGGCTTGGAGCAGATGATCTCTGAGCTCTCTCCATCCTGAGCCCTTCTGTGGTTCTGTGATCACCACTAACCAGCACACCCCCAGGCCCCCACAGCCCCAGAGGCTCAGTCACAGTGAAGTCCAAACTGCCTCAGCAGACTCTCTGCAGTGACCTCCACCTCCTGCCCTTGCAGAACCATCCCAGGCTGAAGCAGTTCCCACCCCAAGAGCAGCCCTGGGCCATTCCCTCGGGCTGGGGACAACTGGCAGGAGCTGGCACAGAAGCTCAACTCAAAGCTAAGAGTCCTCAGCTCCCCCTTGCTGGCTCCCCACTGGGACACTGAAACACAGAACATCAGGGGCTGGAAGGGACCTTGGAGATCATCCAGTCCAAGCCCCTGCCAGGGGAGCATCACCCAGGGCAGGACACAGAGGAACACAGCCAGGGGGGGTTGGAAGCTCTCCACCCCAGGAGACTCCACAACCTCTCTGGGCAGCCTGCTCCAGGCCTCCAGCAGCCTCACACCAAACAACTTTCTCCTCCTGCTCAGCTCCAACCTTCTGGCTGCCACTCTGTGCCCCTTGCTGTCCCTTGTGCTGTCCCTGGGCACCACTCAGCAGAGCCTGGCCCCAGCCTCTTGCCCCCCACAGCTCCTTTAGCTCTTGCTGAGCATTGCTCAGCTGCCCTCTGGGGCTGCTCTGCTGCAGGCTCTCAGCCCCAGGGCTCTCAGCCTTTGCTGCTCCCAGAGCTGCTCCAGGTCCCTCAGCAGCTCTGCAGCCTGCCCTGGACTCTCTCCAGCAGTTCCCTGTCCCTCTGGGACTGGGGAGCCCAGAAGAGGACCCAGGGCTCCAGCTGTGGCTTCAGCAGGGCAGAGCAGAGGGGCAGGAGAACCTCTCTTGACCTCTTCTGCCTTTCCTAACCCCAGGTTTCAGCAGTGAGAGTCACTACTGAAGCTCTGGGACTGGGAAGCCCAGCACTGGACCCAGTGCCCAGATGCAGTGCCCCAGGGCAAGGCAGAAGCCCTCATGCAAGGCCTGCAGTGAGCCTCTCCTGGGGGCCATCAGGGGACAGCTAATCACTGTGTTCAGTATTCAGCATCACCAAGGTTGGGAGAGACCTCAAGGATCGTGGAGTCCAGCCTGTCACCACAGACCTCAAGACTGGAGTAGGGAGGACACCACTGACCACTGCAGGCCACTGGCAGCAGCTGCCCCAAGAAGAGGCAGCTTAAGAAGAGCTTGTAGGGGGTTTGCAGCCAGCAAAGCCTCTTAGCCCTAAAGCTGCTGCTCAGTGCAGACCCTCTGCAGCACACAGCAAACCCCTGGGGACTTCCCTTTGCTTGGATTGCTTCCAGCTCCCTGCTTGAAGAGAGGGAGCAGGGCAAGGATCTGCTTGCTGGGATTGCTTCTGACCTCTGCTGATTGCCTAAGCCCCTGGCAGCTCCCTGGGAACATCTCCACTGCAGTGAGGATGATGAGGGTGAGCATCACCCTGCTTAGCAGGCAGGGATTACACAAACAGCTGCTGGCAGCAGCACTGCACCTCCTGCCCCAAACCAGACCTGCCCCCCCAGAGCCACAGCCTGGGCTGCAGCCAGGGCAGAGGGCCAGAGCTGGAGAGAGGATCCTGCCCCTCTGCTCTGCTCTGGGGAGACCTCACTGCAGGGCTGGGGCCAGGTATGGGACCCTCAACACAAGGGGGACCTGGAGCTGCTGGAGAGGCTCCAGAGGAGGCCACCAAGGTGAGCAGAGGCTGCAGAACCTCCCCTGTGGGGCCAGGCTGGGAGAGCTGGGGCTGTGCAGCCTGGAGAAGAGAAGGCTGCAGGGAGACCTCAGAGCAGCCTTGCAGTGCCTGAAGGGCTCCAGGAGAGCTGGGGAGGGACTCTGGACAAGGGCTGGGAGTGCCAGGCTGAGGAACAGTGGCTTTGAGCTGGGAGAGAGGAGACTGAGAGTGGAGAGGAGGAAGAAATGGTTGAGAGTGAGGCTGGGGAGACTCTGGCACAGGCTGCCCAGGGAGGCTGTGGCTGCCTCCTGCCTGGAGCCATTCAAGGTCAAACTTGATGTGGCTCTGAGCAACCTCATTCAGTTGGAGCTGTCCCTGCAGGGGCAGTTGGACAAGAAGGCTTCTAAAGGTCCCTTCCAACCCCCTGCATTCCATGCTTCCATGACCCCACCACAGCCTGATCCTCACCCAGCTATGGGATACAGGCTACAACAGCACCCAGGCTGGGAGAGCAAGGCCAACCCTGAGCAAGGCCATCCCTGAGCAAGGCTAACCCTGAGCAAGGCCATCCCTGAGCAAGGCCATCCCTGAGCAAGGCTAACCCTGAGCAAGGCTAACCCTGAGCAAGGCCAACCCTGAGCAAGGCCAACCCTGAGCAAGGCCATCCCTGAGCAAGGCCATCCCTGAGCAAGGTCATCCTGCTCCAGCAGCAGGAACAGCACAATCCACAGCTGGAAGAGGCTGGAAGCCCCCAGCCCAGTGCAGAGCTGGAGCAGGCTGGAAGCCCCCAGCCCAGTGCAGAGCTGCAGCAGGCTGGAAGCCCCCAGCCCAGTCACAGCTGCAGCAGGTTGGAAGCCCCCAGCCCAGTCACAGCTGCAGCAGGCTGGAAGCCCCCAGCCCAGTGCAGAGCTGGAGGAGGCTGGAAGCCCCCAGCCCAGTGCAGAGCTGGAGGAGGCTGGAAGCCCCCAGCCCAGTGCAGAGCTGCAGCAGGCTGGAAGCCCCCAGCCCAGTCACAGCTGCAGCAGGCTGGAAGCCCCCAGCCCAGTGCAGAGCTGCAGCAGGCTGGAAGCCCCCAGCCCAGTCACAGCTGCAGCAGGTTGGAAGCCCCCAGCCCAGTCACAGCTGCAGCAGGCTGGAAGCCCCCAGCCCAGTGCAGAGCTGGAGGAGGCTGGAAGCCCCCAGCCCAGTGCAGAGCTGGAGGAGGCTGGAAGCCCCCAGCCCAGTGCAGAGCTGCAGCAGGCTGGAAGCCCCCAGCCCAGTGCAGAGCTGCAGCAGGCTGGAAGCCCCCAGCCCAGTGCAGAGCTGGAGCAGGCTGGAAGCCCCCAGCCCAGTGCAGAGCTGGAGCAGGCTGGAAGCCCCCAGCCCAGTGCAGAGCTGGAGGAGGCTGGAAGCCCCCAGCCCAGTGCAGAGCTGGAGCAGGCTGGAAGCCCCCAGCCCAGTGCAGAGCTGCAGCAGGTTGGAAGCCCCCAGCCCAGTGCAGAGCTGCAGCAGGCTGGAAGCCCCCAGCCCAGTGCAGAGCTGGTGCAGGCTGGAAGCCCCCAGCTCAGTGCAGAGCTGCAGCAGGCTGGAAGCCCCCAGCCCAGAGGAGGAGCTGACAGCCTTCCTCTTTTCAGTCCTTGCTCATTTTGAGCCTTTTTGCTTCCCAGCAGTGCTGGGCAGCCCCAGTGCTACCTCCCAGTGCCACCTCCCAGTGCCACCTCCCAGTGCCACCTCCCAGTGCAGCCAGAGGCTCTTGGCCCCCCCAGGCAGGGGTGAGGGCTTTGTGCAGGGTCCCCCAGCCCCCCCTCAGCCCCCCTGCCCCTGCAGGCTGGCACAGAGCCTCCTGCAGCAGCACAGCCCCAGGCCCCCCTGCCCCCAGCCCCCAGGCCCCTCCCCCGTGCCCAGGCCAGGCCTACCTCGTACTTCCCTTCGTTCTCCTTCTTCATCCTCTCCACATCCAGCAGCAGAGCCCAGACCTGGCCCCGCACCTGCAGCGGGATCCCCTTGTAGACACGGCGGCACATCTGCGGGGAGGGCAGCCTGAGCACGGGCACCGGCCTGAGCCTGGGCACCAGCCTGAGCCTGGGCACCGGCCTGACAGGCACCAGCCTGAGCCTGGGCACCAGCCTGAGCCTGGGCACCGGCCTGACAGGCACCGGCCTGAGCCTGGGCACCGGCCTGACAGGCACCAGCCTGGCTGGGCACCAGCCTGAGCCTGGGCACCGGCCTGACAGGCACCGGCCTGAGCCTGGGCACCAGCCTGAGCCTGGGCACCGGCCTGACAGGCACCAGCCTGAGCCTGGGCACCAGCCTGAGCCTGGGCACCGGCCTGACAGGCACCAGCCTGAGCCTGGGCACCAGGCTGAGAGGGCAGCAGCCTGACAGGCACCAGCCTGAGCCTGGGCACCAGGCTGAGAGGGCAGCAGCCTGACAGGCACCAGCCTGAGCCTGGGCACCAGGCTGAGAGGGCAGCAGCCTGACAGGCAGCAGGCTGCCAGGGCACCAGGCTGCCAGGCACACTGCTGCCAGGGCACACTGCTGCCAGGGCACACTGCTGCCAGGGCACACTGCTGCCAGGCACAGCAGGCCCAGGGCAATGGTTTGGAGCTGAGGCAGAGCAGGGTTAGAGTGGAGCTGAGGAAGAAGTTCTGCAGTGTGAGGCTGGGGAGAGCCTGGCACAGGCTGCCCAGGGAGGCTGTGGAACAACCCTGGAGGTGTTCAGGGCCAGGCAGGATGAGGCCCTGAGCAGCTGAGCCTGGCTGGGAGGGGTCCCTGGGCATGGCAGGGCTTGGAGCAGCTGATCTCAGGAGTCCCTTCCAGCCTAAGCCACTGTGGCTCCATGAGCAGAGGGAAGGCTCTGCCCCAGGGAGAGCTGATGCCCAAAGCTGGCAGCCAAGGCTTTAACCCAGCCCAGAGCTGCTGCCTGCTGCCACTCAGCTTCCATCCTGCCAGCCAAGGGGCAAACCCAAGCTGCTGGGAACCTGCAGGCAGCTCTGAGAGCCTGGGGGCTGGGAGAGCAACCCAGCAACCCACTAGCCTCCAGCAGCACCACACAGGGGCTCAGCACCTCTGCTTCAGCCAGCAAGTCCCACAGCCAGCTGAGGGGCAGGACTGGGGGCCTCCCATCAGGTCCTCCAAATGCCATCCCTGGCCCTCCAAATGCCAGCCCTGGCCCCTCAAATGCCACCCCTGGCCCTTCAAATGCCACCCCTGGCCCTTCAAATGCCAGCCCTGGTCCTTCAAATGCCACCCCTGGTCCTTCAAATGCCAGCCCTGGCCCTTCAAATGCCACCCCTGGTCCTTCAAATGCCACCCCTGGTCCTTCAAATGCCAGCCCTGGCCCATCAAATGCCAGCCCTGGCCCTTCAAATGCCACCCCTGGTCCTCCAAATGCCACCCCTGGCCCTTCAAATGCCACCCTTGGCCCTCCAAATGCCATCCCTGGCCCTCCAAATGCCAGCCCTGGCCCTTCAAATGCCACCCCTGGCCCTCCAAATGCCACCCCTGGTCCTCCAAATGCCACCCCTGGCCCTTCAAATGCCAGCCCTGGTCCTTCAAATGCCAGCCCTGGCCCTTCAAATGCCACCCCTGGTCCTCCAAATGCCACCCTTGGCCCTTCAAATGCCACCCTGGTCCTTCAAATGCCAGCCCTGGCCCTCCAAATGCCAGCCCTGGCCCTTCAAATGCCACCCTGGCCCTTCAAATGCCAGCCCTGGGCAGCCCCAGCCTTGGCAGCAGGCACCTCTGAGCAGCTGCCCCTGCTCCTGAGCCCAGGCTGTGGTGCTGCACCCCCAGGTGAAGGACACAGCCTGACTTTAGTGACTGTTTTTAAGCAGTTCTGTGCCCCTGGAGGTCTTGGTGCCTCTCT
Source organism: Melanerpes formicivorus (assembly GCF_026170545.1). Classification (NCBI taxonomy): domain Eukaryota; kingdom Metazoa; phylum Chordata; class Aves; order Piciformes; family Picidae; genus Melanerpes; species Melanerpes formicivorus. The sequence continues at coordinate 65,476 of NW_027143207.1, forward strand.
CCAGCTCCTTGTCCTCACTGCTGCCCAGCTGCTGGGTGGCACAGCCCTTTCTGCCTGCCCTGGCACAGGGCAGCAGGGGGTCAGGCTGCTCAGGACTGAAACCAAAGCTCCTTTCTCCTCCCTGGGGTCACCAGACTGCTCCTTCCCTGCTGGGGCCCAGCACTGCTTGCTGGGAGGCAGAAGAGCCACTTCCAGTGCCCCAGCAGGGGGACAATGCCCTCTCTGTGCCCCAGAGCTGCCTGCAGCCTGGGCTGCTGTCAATGGGGGCATTTATTCCACTGCAACAGCTCTGGGAGATTCTGGCTCCAAAGCCTCCCAACCCACTCGGCCACTCCAGCCCCTGGCCACCCAGCAGACCTGATGGCAACAGCTGCTGAGCACAACCAGGAGCTCTGGGAGCAGCTCTGCTCTGGGGCCAGGCTGAGGGAGCTGAGGCTGTGCAGCCTGGAGAGGAGAAGGCTCCAGGCAGACCTCAGAGCAGCCTGCCAGGACCTGGAGGGGCTACAAGAAGGCTGCAGAGAGACTGTGCCCAAAGGCCTGCAGGGACAGGCCCAGGGGCAATGGCTTCAAACCAGAGCAGAGCAGATGGAGATTGGATGTGAGGAACAAGTTCTGCCCCAGGAGGCTGCTGGAACACTGCAGCAGGCTGCCCAGGGAGGTGGCTGAGGCTCCATCCCTGGAGCTGTTCCAGGGGAGGCTGGAGAGGGCTCTGGGCAGCCTGCTCCAGGGGAGGATGTCCCTGCTGGGGGCAGGGCTTGGGCTGGCTGAGCTCTGGAGCTCCCTCCCAGCCCAGAGCACTCTGTGGTTCTGTGATCCCTTCAGGCACTGCAAGGCTGCTCTGAGCTCTCCCTGCAGCCTTCTCCTCTCCAGGCTGCACAGCCCCAACCCTCCCAGCCTGGCCCCACAGCAGAGCTGCTGCAGCCTCTGAGCATCCCTGGGGCCTCCTCTGGTCTCTCCTCTATATTGAGGGTCCCACAGCTGGCCCCAGCCCTGCAGGTGAGGTCTCCCCAGAGCAGAGCAGAGCAGAGGGGCAGGATCCTCTCTCCAGCTCTGGCCACACTGCTTTGGCTGCAGCCCAGGCTGCCCTTGGCCTCCTGTGCTGCCAGTGCCCATTGCTGCCTCCTCTCCAGCTTCTCCCCCCCAGCTTCACCCCCAAGGCCTTCTCTGCCAGGGGAGGATGTCCCTGCTGAGTGCAGGGTTTGGGCTGGCTGAGCTCTGGAGCTCCCTCCCAGCCCAGAGCTCTCTGTGGTTCTCCATACAAAACCCAGGACTGAGGTCACTGCTGCTCCACACAGCCCTGCCTGCCCCCACTGCCTGAGCAGGGAGGCCCAGGGGTGCTCACACCACAGAACCACAGAAGTCTTGAGGCTGGAAGAGACCTTTGAGCTCCTCCAGCCCAGCCACTGCCCCACAGCTCACACTGCCACCCCTGCTGCTCAGCCCCTGAGCCACAGCCCTCAGCACCACATCCACCAGGCTCTGAAACCCCTCCAGGGATGGGGACTGCAGCAGCTCCCTGGGCAGCCTGGGCCAGAGCCTCACAACCCTTGCTGGGAGGAAATTGCTCCTAACATCCAGGCTGACCCTCCCCTGGCACAGCCTGAGGCTGTTGCTTTCTGTTCTGCCACTTGTTGCCAGTGGGAAGAGACCAACCCCAGCCTGGCCCTGAACCCCTCCAGGCAGGAGGCAGCCACAGCCTCCCTGGGCAGCCTGTGCCAGAGTCTCCCCAGCCTCACTCTCAACAATTTCTTCCTCCTCTCCACTCTCAATCTCCTCTCTCCCAGCTCAAAGCCATTGTTCCTCAGCCTGGCACTCCCAGCCCTTGGCCAGAGTCCCTCCCCAGCTCTCCTGGAGCCCTTCAGGCACTGCAAGGCTGCTCTGAGGTCTCCCTGCAGCCTTCTCTTCTCCAGGCTGCACAGCCCCAGCTCTCCCAGCCTGGCCCCACAGGGGAGGTTCTGCAGCCTCTGCTCACCTTGGTGGCCTCCTCTGGAGCCTCTCCAGCAGCTCCAGGTCCTCCTTGTGCTGGGGGCCCCAGAGCTGGAGGCAGTGGGGTCTGAGGTGGGGCTCCAGCAGCTGCACCATGCCAGTCCCACCCCCCACAGCACTGCCAGGTGCTGGTGCCACAGGAGCAGCCCTGCTGTCAGGGCAGGCCCCTGGTGGGTGCTCAAACAGCTCTGCTCCTGCAGGCAGGGGAAGGAGAGTGCAGGCAGGGGAAGGAGAAGTGCAGGCAGGGGAAGCAGGAGTGCAGGCAGGGGAAGGAGAGTGCAGGCAGGGGAAGGAGAAGTGCAGGCAGGGGAAGCAGAAGTGCAGGCAGGGGAAGCAGGAGTGCAGGCAGGGGAAGGAGAAGTGCAGGCAGGGGAAGGAGAAGTGCAGGCAGGGGAAGCAGGAGTGCAGGCAGGGGAAGGAGAGTGCAGGCAGGGGAAGCAGGAGTGCAGGCAGGGGAAGGAGGAGTGCAGGCAGGGGAAGGAGAAGTGCAGGCAGGGGAAGCAGAAGTGCAGGCAGGGGAAGCAGGAGTGCAGGCAGGGGAAGGAGAAGTGCAGGCAGGGGAAGCAGAAGTGCAGGCAGGGGAAGCAGGAGTGCAGGCAGGGGAAGCAGGAGTGCAGGCAGGGGAAGGAGAAGTGCAGGCAGGGGAAGCAGAAGTGCAGGCAGGGGAAGCAGGAGTGCAGGCAGGGGAAGGAGAAGTGCAGGCAGGGGAAGGAGAAGTGCAGGCAGGGGAAGCAGGAGTGCAGGCAGGGGAAGGAGAGTGCAGGCAGGGGAAGCAGGAGTGCAGGCAGGGGAAGGAGGAGTGCAGGCAGGGGAAGGAGAAGTGCAGGCAGGGGAAGGGGAAGTGCAGGCAGGGGAAGCAGGAGTGCAGGCAGGGGAAGGAGAAGTGCAGGCAGGGGAAGCAGGAGTGCAGGCAGGGGAAGGAGAAGTGCAGGCAGGGGAAGGAGAAGTGCAGGCAGGGGAAGGAGGAGTGCAGGCAGGGGAAGGAGAAGTGCAGGCAGGGGAAGGGGAAGTGCAGGCAGGGGAAGCAGGAGTGCAGGCAGGGGAAGGAGAGTGCAGGCAGGGGAAGGAGAAGTGCAGGCAGGGGAAGGGGAAGTGCAGGCAGGGGAAGGGGAAGTGCAGGCAGGGGAAGCAGGAGTGCAGGCAGGGGAAGCAGGAGTGCAGGCAGGGGAAGGGGAAGTGCAGGCAGGGGAAGGAGAAGTGCAGGCAGGGGAAGGGGAAGTGCAGGCAGGGGAAGCAGGAGTGCAGGCAGGGGAAGGAGAAGTGCAGGCAGGGGAAGCAGGAGTGCAGGCAGGGGAAGGAGAAGTGCAGGCAGGGGAAGCAGGAGTGCAGGCAGGGGAAGGAGAAGTGCAGGCAGGGGACGCAGGAGTGCAGGCAGGGGAAGCAGGAGTGCAGGCAGGGGAAGGAGAAGTGCAGGCAGGGGAAGGAGAAGTGCAGGCAGGGGAAGCAGGAGTGCAGGCAGGGGAAGGAGAAGTGCAGGCAGGGGAAGCAGGAGTGCAGGCAGGGGAAGCAGGAGTGCAGGCAGGGGAAGGAGAAGTGCAGGCAGGGGAAGCAGGAGTGCAGGCAGGGGAAGGAGAAGTGCAGGCAGGGGAAGGGGAAGTGCAGGCAGGGGAAGCAGGAGTGCAGGCAGGGGAAGGAGAAGTGCAGGCAGGGGAAGCAGGAGTGCAGGCAGGGGAAGGAGAAGTGCAGGCAGGGGAAGCAGGAGTGCAGGCAGGGGAAGCAGGAGTGCAGGCAGGGGAAGGGGAAGTGCAGGCAGGGGAAGCAGGAGTGCAGGCAGGGGAAGGAGAAGTGCAGGCAGGGGAAGCAGGAGTGCAGGCAGGGGAAGGAGAAGTGCAGGCAGGGGAAGGGGAAGTGCAGGCAGGGGAAGGGGAAGTGCAGGCAGGGGAAGCAGGAGTGCAGGCAGGGGAAGCAGGAGTGCAGGCAGGGGAAGGGGAAGTGCAGGCAGGGGAAGCAGGAGTGCAGGCAGGGGAAGCAGGAGTGCAGGCAGGGGAAGGAGAAGTGCAGGCAGGGGAAGGAGAAGTGCAGGCAGGGGAAGGGGGAGTGCAGGCAGGGGAAGCAGGAGTGCAGGCAGGGGAAGGAGAAGTGCAGGCAGGGGAAGCAGGAGTGCAGGCAGGGGAAGCAGGAGTGCAGGCAGGGGAAGGAGAAGTGCAGGCAGGGGAAGCAGGAGTGCAGGCAGGGGAAGGAGAAGTGCAGGCAGGGGAAGGGGAAGTGCAGGCAGGGGAAGCAGGAGTGCAGGCAGGGGAAGGAGAAGTGCAGGCAGGGGAAGCAGGAGTGCAGGCAGGGGAAGGAGAAGTGCAGGCAGGGGAAGCAGGAGTGCAGGCAGGGGAAGGAGAAGTGCAGGCAGGGGACGCAGGAGTGCAGGCAGGGGAAGCAGGAGTGCAGGCAGGGGAAGGAGAAGTGCAGGCAGGGGAAGGAGAAGTGCAGGCAGGGGAAGGGGGAGTGCAGGCAGGGGAAGCAGGAGTGCAGGCAGGGGAAGGAGAAGTGCAGGCAGGGGAAGCAGGAGTGCAGGCAGGGGAAGCAGGAGTGCAGGCAGGGGAAGGAGAAGTGCAGGCAGGGGAAGCAGGAGTGCAGGCAGGGGAAGGAGAAGTGCAGGCAGGGGAAGGGGAAGTGCAGGCAGGGGAAGGGGAAGTGCAGGCAGGGGAAGGGGAAGTGCAGGCAGGGGAAGCAGGAGTGCAGGCAGGGGAAGGAGAAGTGCAGGCAGGGGAAGCAGGAGTGCAGGCAGGGGAAGGAGAAGTGCAGGCAGGGGAAGCAGGAGTGCAGGCAGGGGAAGCAGGAGTGCAGGCAGGGGAAGGGGAAGTGCAGGCAGGGGAAGCAGGAGTGCAGGCAGGGGAAGGAGAAGTGCAGGCAGGGGAAGGGGAAGTGCAGGCAGGGGAAGGGGAAGTGCAGGCAGGGGAAGCAGGAGTGCAGGCAGGGGAAGCAGGAGTGCAGGCAGGGGAAGGGGAAGTGCAGGCAGGGGAAGCAGGAGTGCAGGCAGGGGAAGCAGGAGTGCAGGCAGGGGAAGGAGAAGTGCAGGCAGGGGAAGCAGGAGTGCAGGCAGGGGAAGGAGGAGTGCAGGCAGGGGAAGCAGGAGTGCAGGCAGGGGAAGGAGAAGTGCAGGCAGGGGAAGGGGAAGTGCAGGCAGGGGAAGGGGAAGTGCAGGCAGGGGAAGCAGGAGTGCAGGCAGGGGAAGCAGGAGTGCAGGCAGGGGAAGGGGAAGTGCAGGCAGGGGAAGCAGGAGTGCAGGCAGGGGAAGGAGAAGTGCAGGCAGGGGAAGCAGGAGTGCAGGCAGGGGAAGGAGAAGTGCAGGCAGGGGAAGGGGAAGTGCAGGCAGGGGAAGCAGGAGTGCAGGCAGGGGAAGGAGAAGTGCAGGCAGGGGAAGCAGGAGTGCAGGCAGGGGAAGGAGAAGTGCAGGCAGGGGAAGCAGGAGTGCAGGCAGGGGAAGGAGAAGTGCAGGCAGGGGACGCAGGAGTGCAGGCAGGGGAAGCAGGAGTGCAGGCAGGGGAAGGAGAAGTGCAGGCAGGGGAAGGAGAAGTGCAGGCAGGGGAAGGGGGAGTGCAGGCAGGGGAAGCAGGAGTGCAGGCAGGGGAAGGAGAAGTGCAGGCAGGGGAAGCAGGAGTGCAGGCAGGGGAAGGAGAAGTGCAGGCAGGGGAAGCAGGAGTGCAGGCAGGGGAAGCAGGAGTGCAGGCAGGGGAAGGAGAAGTGCAGGCAGGGGAAGGAGAGTGCAGGCAGGGGAAGGAGAAGTGCAGGCAGGGGAAGGAGAGTGCAGGCAGGGGAAGCAGGAGTGCAGGCAGGGGAAGGGGAAGTGCAGGCAGGGGAAGCAGGAGTGCAGGCAGGGGAAGGAGAGTGCAGGCAGGGGAAGGAGAGTGCAGGCAGGGGAAGCAGGAGTGCAGGCAGGGGAAGGAGAGTGCAGGCAGGGGAAGCAGGAGTGCAGGCAGGGGAAGGAGAAGTGCAGGCAGGGGAAGGAGAGTGCAGGCAGGGGAAGGAGAGTGCAGGCAGCCCAGCACTGAGCCCTGCTGCAGGCAGGGCAGGACCTGCCCCTGCCCTGGGGCCCAGCAGCTCCAGGGGAAAGCTTTCAGCACTCCAGGCCAGGGCAGCGCTGCCCAGTGGCCTCTGGTTTCTCCAGCAGCCCTCTGAGAGCCTCACTGGGAGGCTGCCTCCCTCTGGCCCTGGGCCCTTCCTCCTCCTCCTCCTCCTCACCTTGTCACTGCTCCTGTACTTCCCCCACTTCTTCAGCATCTTCAGCCACTTGTCCACACGCTCGATCTCCTGCTGCTTGTGCTGGGCATGGGGGCAGAGCACAAGATGGACAGTGAGGAGAGGAGCCCCAGAGGATGAGTCCCCAGCCCCACAGCACTGCCCTCCCTTTAGCTGCTCACTTCCCAGCTGCAGTAAGCTGGGGCTGGGCTCTCCTCCCAAGGAGCAAGTGGCAGGGGAAGAGGAAACTGCCTCCAGCTGCCCCAGGGGAGGTTGAGCTTGGACAAGAGGAACAATTTCCCTCCCCAAAGGCCTGGCCCAGGGCAGTGGTGGAGTCCCCATGCCTGGAGGGGTTTCAAAGTCATGGGGATGTGGTGCTGAGGGCCCTGGTGCAGGGGTGCCCTGGCAGGGCTGGCTCCCTGGGACCTCCCAGCAGGGATGAGGACAATCCACAGGCAGCTGCAGGGCCTGCAGGAACTGTGCTGCCAGAGTGCTCAGGGCCTGGCAGAGGCTGCCCAGGGAGGTGGTGGAGTCCCCATGGCTGGAGGGCTTCCTGTGGCCATGGCCCCTGGGGCTGTTCAGTCTGCAGAAGGCTGCAGGAGACCTCCTGGTGGCCTTGCAGTGCTCCAAGGGCTGAGCAGAGAGCTGGGGACAGAGGTTGGAGCAGGGCCTGTTGGGCCAGGCCAAGGGGGGATGGTTGGAACTGCAAGAGGGAGATGGAGAGTGGAGAGAAGGAGAAATGTTTGGTGCTGAGGGTGGGGAGAGCCTGGCCCAGGCTGCCCAGAGAGGTGGAGCTGCCCCATGGCTGGCAGCAGTGCAGGGCAGGTTGTGTGGGGCTGGGAGCAGCCTGCTCTGCTTGGGGCTGTCCCTGGGGGCTGCAGGGGGCTGGGCTGGGGGAGCCTGAGAGGTCCCTGCCAGCCCGAGGCAGCCTGGGGCTGCAGCCTAGCAAAAGAGAAGCCCCAAGAGCTTGGGCTGCAAGCAGAGCTCCTCTCTGGTGGGCAGCAGTGGCCAGGAGCTGGGAGGGCAGCAGGCTGCCTGGCCAGCAGGGCTGAGTGACCAGCAGGGCTGAGAGGCCAGCAGGGCTGAGAGGCCAGCAGGGCTGAGGCCAGCAGGGCTGTGTGGCCAGCAGGGCTGAGAGGCCAGCAGGGCTGAGAGGCAGCAGGGCTGAGGCCAGCAGGGCTGAGGCCAGCAGGGCTGAGAGGCAGCAGGGCTGAGGCCAGCAGGGCTGTGTGGCCAGCAGGGCTGAGAGGCCAGCAGGGCTGAGGCCAGCAGGGCTGAGAGGCCAGCAGGGCTGAGAGGCAGCAGGGCTGAGTGGCCAGCAGGGCTGAGTGGCCAGCAGGGCTGAGAGGCCAGCAGGGCTGAGAGGCAGCAGGGCTGAGAGGCCAGCAGGGCTGAGAGGCCAGCAGGGCTGAGAGGCAGCAGGGCTGAGAGGCAGCAGGGCTGAGAGGCCAGCAGGGCTGAGTGGCCAGCAGGGCTGAGTGGGCCAGCAGGGCTGAGAGGCAGCAGGGCTGAGAGGCCAGCAGGGCTGAGAGGCAGCAGGGCTGAGAGGCCAGCAGGGCTGAGTGGCCAGCAGGGGCTGAGTGGCCAGCAGGGGCTGAGGCCAGCAGGGCTGAGAGGCCAGCAGGGCTGAGTGGCCAGCAGGGCTGAGTGGCCAGCCAGGGCCTGAGAGGCCAGCAGGGCTGAGAGGCCAGCAGGGCTGAGTGGCCAGCAGGGCTGAGGCCAGCAGGGCTGAGAGGCCAGCAGGGCTGAGGCCAGCAGGGCTGAGAGGCCAGCAGGGCTGAGTGGCCAGCAGGGCTGAGAGGCCAGCAGGGCTGAGAGGCCAGCAGGGCTGAGTGGCCAGCAGGGGTGTCTGGCCAGCAGGGCTGAGTGACCAGCAGGGGCTGTGTGGCCAGCAGGGCTGAGAGGCCAGCAGGGCTGAGAGGCCAGCAGGGCTGAGTGACCAGCAGGGCTGTGGCCAGCAGGGCTGAGAGGCCAGCAGGGCTGAGTGGCCAGCAGGGCTGAGGCGCAGCAGGGCTGAGAGTCCAGCAGGGCTGCCTGGCCAGCAGGGGCTGAGAGGCCAGCAGGGCTGAGTGGGCCAGCAGGGCTGAGGCCAGCAGGGCTGTGTGGCCAGCAGGGGCTGAGTGGCCATCAGGGCTGAGTGGCCAGCAGGGCTGAGAGGGCCAGCAGGGCTGAGAGGCCAGCAGGGCTGTGTGGCCAGCAGGGCTGAGAGGCCAGCAGGGCTGAGTGGCCAGCAGGGCTGAGTGGCCAGCAGGGGTGTCTGGCCAGCAGGGCTGAGTGGCCAGCAGGGCTGTGTGGCCAGCAGGGCTGAGGCCAGCAGGGCTGAGTGGCCAGCAGGGCTGAGTGGCCAGCAGGGCTGAGGCCAGCAGGGCTGTGTGGCCAGCAGGGGCTGAGAGGCCAGCAGGGCTGAGTGGCCAGCAGGGCTGAGGCCAGCAGGGCTGAGAGGCCAGCAGGGCTGAGAGGCCAGCAGGGCTGAGAGGCCAGCAGGGCTGCCTGGCCAGCAGGGCTGTGTGGCACTCACCTTCTCCTCCAGGGCAGTGCGGGTGGGCAGCTCCTGCTCGCTGCAAGGGCAAGGGGCACAGCTTAGAGGGGGCTGGGGAGCAGGGGGCTGCAGCAGGGGGCTGAGCAGAGCAGGGAGGCTCAGGGGCACCTTGGCACTGTCCACAGCTACATCAAGGGTAGGGGGGGCAGGCTTTGCTCCCAGGCTACTTCTGACAGGGCAAGAGGGCAGGGCCTGAAGGTGTGCCAGGGGAGGCTGAGGCTGGGGGGCAGGAGGCACTGCCTGATGGAAGGAGCTGAGGCTGGGGGGCAGGAGGCACTTCCTGATGGAAAGGGCTGAGGCTGGGGCA
>NW_027143208.1:0-74406 GCF_026170545.1 Melanerpes formicivorus
GGCTCGGGCAGGGCTGGGGCCGGGTCTGGGGCTGGGCTGGGGCTGGGTCCAGGGATGGGGCTGGGGGCTGGGGCAGGGCTGGGCTATGTCTGGGCTGGGGCCAGGGCTGGGGCCGTGGGTGGGGCTGGGCTGGGGGCAGGGCTGGGCCTGGGCTGAGTGCAGGTCTGGGTCTGGGGCTGGGGCTGGGCTGAGGGCAGGGCTGGGGTAGGGTTGGAGCCGGAGCTGGGACAGGGCTGGGAGCGGGGGCTGGACTGAGGTTGGGGCCGGGGCTGGGGCTGGTTTGGAGCTGGGGCTGAGGCAGGACTAGGCTGGAGGCTGGGCCTTGGGCTGGGACCTGGGCTGGGGGCAGGGCTGGGGCTGGGGCTGGGGCTGGGGCAGGGCTGGGGGCAAGGATGGGAGTGGGGCTGGGCAGGGGCTGGGCTGGGGCCGGGGGTGGGGCTGGGGCTGGGGCTGGGCTGTGGCTGGGGCTTGGCTGGGGCAGGGCTGGGGCTGGGGCTGTGGCTGTGGCTGTGGCTGTGGCTGGGCTGGGGCGGGGATGGGGCAGGGCTGGGGCAGGGCTGGGCTAGGGCTGGGCTGGGGCCGGGGCTGGGGTCGTGGGTGGGGCTGGGCTGGGGGCTGTGCTGGGCCTGGGCTGAGGGCAGGGCTGGGCTAGGGCTGGGCTGGGTTCGTTGCACGGCTGGGGCTGGGGGCAGGGATGGGGCTGAGTCTGAGTTTGGGGCTGGGCCAAGGATGGGGCCAGGGCTGGGGCTGGGGCTGGGCTAGGGGCTGGAGGGCTGGGCTGGGGCTGATGCAGGGCTGGGGGCCAGGGCTGAGGCTGGGCTATGGTCTGGGCTGGGCTTGGGACAGGGCTGGGCCCGAGGCTGTGGCTGTGCAGGGCTGGGCTAAGGGCTGGGCTGGGGCCGGGGATGGGGGGCCGTGGGTGGGGGCTGGGCTGCGGTCTGGGGCTGAGCTGGGGCTGGGTCCAGGGCTGGGGCTGGGCTGTGGCTGGGGCTGAGGGCAGGGCTGGTCTAGGACTGGGGCTGGGGAAGGGCTGGGGCCGGGGCTGAGGCTGGGCTGGGACAGGGCTGGGGCTGGGGCTGTAACCAAGTCTTGAGCAGGGCTGGGGCTAGGGCTGGGGCCAGGGCTGGGGCAGGACTGGAGCTGAGGTTGGGCCTGGACTGGGTTCTGGGCTGGGCCTGGAGCAGGGCTGAGCCCGTGGCTGGGGGATGGCTGGGGTAGAGCTAGGGCTGGGGCTGGGGTCGGGGCTGGGAGCAGGGCTGGGACTGAGGTTGGGGGCCGGGGCTGGGGCTGGGGCTGGGCTGGGACCGAGGGTGGGGCTGGGGACAGGGCTGTGGCAGGGCTGGGGCTGGGGCTGGGGCTGGGGCTGGGACAAGACTGAGGCTGTGGCAGGGCTGGGGCTGGGGCTCGGGCAGGGCTGGGGCCGGGTCTGGGGCTGGGCTGGGGCTGGGTTTTGGCTCGGGCTGGGCTGGGGCAGGGCTGGGGCTGGGTCCAGGGCTGGGGTTGGGCTGTGGCTGGGGCCGAGGGCGGGGCTGGGGCTGGGGCTGCGGCAGGGCTGGGGCCTGGGCTGGTGCTGGCTGGGCTGGGGCAGGGGACTGGAGCCGGGGCTGAGGCTGGGCTAGGGTCTGGGCTGGGGCCGGGGCTGCGACTGGGGCTGGGTCCAGGGCTGGGGCTGGGCTGTGGCTGGGGCTGGCCTGGGGCTGGGTCCAGGGCTGGGGCTGGGGCTGTGGCTGGGTCTGGGCTGGGGCGGGGCTGGGGCCGGGGCTGGGCTGGGGCTGGGTCCAGGGCTGGGGCTGGGTTGTGGCTGGGTCTGGGCTGGGGCGGGGCTGGGGCTGGGGCTGGGGCTGGGCTGGGGCTGGGTCCAGGGCTGGGGCTGGGCTGGGGCTGGGGCTGGGGTTGTGCTGGGCTGGGGCTGGGGCTGTGCTGGGGCAGGGATGGGGCGGGGGCTGGGGCAGGGCTGGGCTAGGGCTGGGCTGGGGCTGGGGCTGGGGCTGTGTTGGGCTGGGGCTGGGGCTGGGCTGGGGCACCGATGGGGCGGGGGCTGGGGCAGGGGCTGGGCTAGGGCTGGGGCTGGGGCCGGGGCTGGGCCCGTGGTTGGGGCTGGGCTGGGGGCTGGGCTGGGCCTGGGCTGAGGGCAGGGCTGGGCTAGGGCTGGGGCTGGGCTGAGGGCAGGGCTGGGCCTAGGTCTGGGGCTGGGGCAGGGCTGTGGCCGGGGCTGAGGCTGGGCTGGGTTCTGGGCTGGGGGCTGGGGCAGGGCTGGGCTAGGTCTGGGCTGGGGCCAGGGCTGGGGCCGTGGGTGGGGCTGGGCTGGGGGCAGGGCGTGGCCTGGGCTGAGTGCAGGTCTGGGTCTGGGGCTGGGGCTGGGCTGAGGGCAGGGCTGGGGTAGGGTTGGAGCCGGAGCTGGGACAGGGCTGGGAGCGGGGCTGGACTGAGGTTGGAGCCGGGGCTGGGGCTGGGTTGGAGCTGGGGCTGAGGGCAGGGCTGGGCTAGGTCTGGGGCTGGGGAAGGGCTGGGGCTGGGCTGCAGGCAGGGCTGGGGCAGGGCTGGGGCTGGGGATGGGTCCAGGGCTGGGGCTGGGGCTGGGTCCAGGGCTGGGGCTGGGGCTGGGCCGGGGCAGGGCTGGGGCTGGGCTGTGGCTGAAGGCAGGTCTGGGCTAGGTCTGGGGCTCGGGTAGGGGCCGGGGCTGGGGACAGGGCTGGGGCCAGAGCTGGGGCAGGGCTGGGGCTGCGGCTGGGCTGGGGCTGGGTCCAGGGCAGGGGCTGGGCTGGGTCTGGGTTTGGGGCTGGGCCAAGGATGGGGCCAGGGCTGGGGCTGGGGTCGGGGCTGGGAGCAGGGCTGGGACTGAGGTTGGGGCCGGGGCTGGGGCTGGGGCTGGGCTGGGACCGAGGGAGGGGCTGAGGACAGGGCTGGGGCAGAGCTGGGGCTGGGGCTGGGGCTGGGGCTGGGACAAGACTGAGGCTGTGGCAGGGCTGGGGCTGGGGCTGGGGCTCGGGCAGGGCTGGGGCCGGGTCTGGGGCTGGGCTGGGGCTGGGGTCCAGGGATGGGGCTGGGGGCTGGGGCAGGCTGGGCTATGTCTGGGCTGGGGCCAGGGCTGGGGCCGTGGGTGGGGCTGGGCTGGGGGCAGGGCTGGGCCTGGGCTGAGTGCAGGTCTGGGTCTGGGGCTGGGGCTGGGCTGAGGGCAGGGCTGGGGTAGGGTTGGAGCCGGAGCTGGGACAGGGGCTGGGAGCGGGGCTGGACTGAGGTTGGGGCCGGGGCTGGGGCTGGTTTGGAGCTGGGGCTGAGGCAGGACTAGGCTGGAGGCTGGGCCTTGGGCTGGGACTGGGCTGGGGCAGGGCTGGGGCTGGGGCTGGGGCTGGGGCAGGGCTGGGGGCAAGGATGGGAGTGGGGCTGGGCAGGGGCTGGGCTGGGGCCGGGGGGTGGGGCTGGGGCTGGGGCTGGGCTGTGGCTGGGCTGGGCTGGGGCAGGGCTGGGGCTGGGGCTGTGGCTGTGGCTGTGGCTGTGGCTGGGCTGGGGCGGGGATGGGGCAGGGCTGGGGCAGGGCTGGGGCTAGGGCTGGGCTGGGGCCGGGGCTGGGGTCGTGGGTGGGGCTGGGCTGGGGGCTGTGCTGGGCCTGGGCTGAGGGCAGGGCTGGGCTAGGGCTGGGGCTGGGTTCGTTGCACGGCTGGGGCTGGGGGCAGGGATGGGGCTGAGTCTGAGTTTGGGGCTGGGCCAAGGATGGGGCCAGGGCTGGGGCTGGGGCTGGGCTAGGGGCTGGAGGCTGGGCTGGGGCTGATGCAGGGCTGGGGCCAGGGCTGAGGCTGGGCTATGGTCTGGGCTGGGCTTGGGACAGGCTGGCCCGAGGCTGTGGCTGTGCAGGGCTGGGCTAAGGGCTGGGCTGGGGCCGGGGATGGGGCCGTGGGTGGGGCTGGGCTGCGGTCTGGGGCTGAGCTGGGGCTGGGTCCAGGGCTGGGGCTGGGCTGTGGCTGGGGCTGAGGGCAGGGCTGGTCTAGGACTGGGGCTGGGGAAGGGCTGGGGCCGGGGCTGAGGCTGGGCTGGGACAGGGCTGGGGCTGGGGCTGTAACCAAGTCTTGAGCAGGGCTGGGGCTAGGGCTGGGGCCAGGGCTGGGGCAGGACTGGAGCTGAGGTTGGGGCCTGGACTGGGTTCTGGGCTGGGCCTGGAGCAGGGCTGAGCCCGTGGCTGGGGGATGGCTGGGGTAGAGCTAGGGCTGGGGCTGGGGTCGGGGCTGGGAGCAGGGCTGGGACTGAGGTTGGGGCCGGGGCTGGGGCTGGGGCTGGGCTGGGACCGAGGGTGGGGCTGGGGACAGGGCTGTGGCAGGGCTGGGGCTGGGGCTGGGGCTGGGGCTGGGACAAGACTGAGGCTGTGGCAGGGCTGGGGCTGGGGCTGGGGCTGGGGCTGGGGCTGGGGCTCGGGCAGGGCTGGGGCCGGGTCTGGGGCTGGGCTGGGGCTGGGTTTTTGGCTCGGGCTGGGCTGGGGCAGGGCTGGGGCTGGGTCCAGGGCTGGGGGTTGGGCTGTGGCTGGGGCCGAGGGCGGGGCTGGGGCTGGGGCTGCGGCAGGGCTGGGGCCTGGGCTGGTGCTGGGCTGGGCTGGGGCAGGGACTGGAGCCGGGGCTGAGGCTGGGCTAGGGTCTGGGCTGGGGCCGGGGCTGCGACTGGGGCTGGGTCCAGGGCTGGGGCTGGGCTGTGGCTGGGGCTGGCCTGGGGCTGGGTCCAGGGCTGGGGCTGGGGCTGTGGCTGGGTCTGGGCTGGGGCGGGGCTGGGGCCGGGGCTGGGCTGGGGCTGGGTCCAGGGCTGGGGCTGGGTTGTGGCTGGGTCTGGGCTGGGGGCGGGGCTGGGGCTGGGGCTGGGGCTGGGCTGGGGCTGGGTCCAGGGCTGGGGCTGGGCTGGGGCTGGGGCTGGGGCTGTGCTGGGCTGGGGCTGGGGCTGTGCTGGGGCAGGGATGGGGCGGGGGCTGGGGCAGGGCTGGGCTAGGGCTGGGCTGGGGCTGGGGCGGGGCTGTGTTGGGCTGGGGCTGGGGCTGGGCTGGGGCACCGATGGGGCGGGGGCTGGGGCAGGGCTGGGCTAGGGCTGGGCTGGGGCCGGGGCTGGGCCCGTGGTTGGGGCTGGGCTGGGGGCTGGGCTGGGCCTGGGCTGAGGGCAGGGCTGGGCTAGGGCTGGGGCTGGGCTGAGGGCAGGGCTGGGCTAGGTCTGGGGCTGGTGGCAGGGCTGTGGCCGGGGCTGAGGCTGGGCTGGGTTCTGGGCTGGGGGCTGGGGCAGGGCTGGGCTAGGTCTGGGCTGGGGCCAGGGCTGGGGCCGTGGGTGGGGCTGGGCTGGGGGCAGGGCTGGGCCTGGGCTGAGTGCAGGTCTGGGTCTGGGGCTGGGGCTGGGCAGAGGGCAGGGCTGGGGTAGGGTTGGAGCCGGAGCTGGGACAGGGCTGGGAGCGGGGCTGGACTGAGGTTGGAGCCGGGGGCTGGGGCTGGTTGGAGCTGGGGCTGAGGCAGGACTAGGCTGGAGGCTGGGCCTTGGGCTGGGACTGGGCTGGGGGCAGGGCTGGGGCTGGGGCTGGGGCTGGGGCAGGGCTGGGGGCAAGGATGGGAGTGGGGCTGGGCAGGGGCTGGGCTGGGGCCGGGGGTGGGCTGGGGCTGGGGCTGGGCTGTGGCTGGGGCTGGGCTGGGGCAGGGCTGGGGCTGGGGCTGTGGCTGTGGCTGTGGCTGTGGCTGGGCTGGGGCGGGGGATGGGGCAGGGCTGGGGCAGGGCTGGGCTAGGGCTGGGCTGGGGCCGGGGCTGGGGTCGTGGGTGGGGCTGGGCTGGGGGCTGTGCTGGGCCCTGGGCTGAGGGCAGGGCTGGGCTAGGGCTGGGGCTGGGTTCGTTGCACGGCTGGGGCTGGGGGCAGGGATGGGGCTGAGTCTGAGTTTGGGGCTGGGCCAAGGATGGGGGCCAGGGCTGGGGCTGGGGCTGGGCTAGGGGCTGGAGGCTGGGCTGGGGCTGATGCAGGGCTGGGGCCAGGGCTGAGGCTGGGCTATGGTCTGGGCTGGGCTTGGGACAGGGCTGGGGCCCGAGGCTGTGGCTGTGCAGGGCTGGGCTAAGGGCTGGGCTGGGGCCGGGGATGGGGCCGTGGGTGGGGCTGGGCTGCGGTCTGGGGCTGAGCTGGGGCTGGGTCCAGGGCTGGGGCTGGGCTGTGGCTGGGCTGAGGGCAGGGCTGGTCTAGGACTGGGGCTGGGGAAGGGCTGGGGCCGGGGCTGAGGCTGGGCTGGGACAGGGCTGGGGCTGGGGCTGTAACCAAGTCTTGAGCAGGGCTGGGGCTAGGGGCTGGGGCGAGGGCTGGGGCAGGACTGGAGCTGAGGTTGGGCCTGGACTGGGTTCTGGGCTGGGCCTGGAGCAGGGCTGAGCCCGTGGCTGGGGGGATGGCTGGGGTAGAGCTAGGGCTGGGGCTGGGGTCGGGGCTGGGAGCAGGGCTGGGACTGAGGTTGGGGCCGGGGCTGGGGCTGGGGCTGGGCTGGGACCGAGGGTGGGGCTGGGGACAGGGCTGTGGCAGGGCTGGGGCTGGGGCTGGGGCTGGGGCTGGGACAAGACTGAGGCTGTGGCAGGTCTGGGCTGGGGCTGGGCTGGGGCTGGGGCTGGGGCTGGGGCTGGGGCTGGGGCTCGGGCAGGGCTGGGGCCGGGTCTGGGGCTGGGCTGGGGCTGGGTTTTGGCTCGGGCTGGGCTGGGGCAGGGGCTGGGGATGGGTCCAGGGCTGGGGTTGGGCTGTGGCTGGGGCCGAGGGCAGGGCTGGGGCTGGGGCTGCGGCAGGGCTGGGGCCTGGGCTGGTGCTGGGCTGGGCTGGGGCAGGGACTGGAGCCGGGGCTGAGGCTGGGCTAGGGTCTGGGCTGGGGCCGGGGCTGCGACTGGGGCTGGGTCCAGGGCTGGGCTGGGCTCTGGCTGGGGCTCGCCTGGGGCTGGGTCCAGGGCTGGGGCTGGGGCTGTGGCTGGGTCTGGGCTGGGGCGGGGCTGGGGTCGGGGCTGGGCTGGGGCTGGGTCCAGGGCTGGGGCTGGGTTGTGGCTGGGTCTGGGCTGGGGCGGGGCTGGGGCTGGGGCTGGGCTGGGCTGGGGCTGGGTCCAGGGCTGGGCTGGGCTGGGGCTGGGGCTGGGGCTGTGCTGGGCTGGGGCTGGGGCTGTGCTGGGGCAGGGATGGGGCGGGGGCTGGGGCAGGGCTGGGGCTGGGGCTGGGGCTGTGCTGGGCTGGGGCTGGGGCTGGGCTGGGGCACCGATGGGGCGGGGGCTGGGGCAGGGCTGGGCTAGGGCTGGGCTGGGGCCGGGGCTGGGCCCGTGGTTGGGGCTGGGCTGGGGGCTGGGCTGGGCCTGGGCTGAGGGCAGGGCTGGGCTAGGGCTGGGGCTGGGGCTGAGGGCAGGGCTGGGCTAGGTCTGGGCTGGGCAGGCTGTGGCCGGGGGCTGAGGCTGGGCTGGGTTCTGGGCTGGGGCTGGGGCGGGAACCAAGTCTATGGCTGGGCTGGGGCTGGGGCTGGGGCAGGGCTGGGGGCAGGGATGGGAGTGGGGCTGGGCTGGGACCGGGGCTGGGGCAGGGCTGGGGGCAAGGATGGGAGTGAGGGCTGGGCAGGGGCTGGGCTGGGGCCGGGGGTGGGGCTGGGGCTGGGGCTGGGCTGTGGCTGGGGCTGGGGCAGGGTTAGGGGTGGGGATGGGTCCAGGGCTGGGGCTGGGGCTGGGGCTGGGCTGGGGCAGGGGCTGGGACTGGGGCAGGGCTGGGGCAGGGCTTGGGCAGGGCTGGGGCTGCGGCTGGGCTGGGGGCTTGGGCTGTGGCTGTGGCTGGGCTGGGGCTGGGGCTGAGGGCAGGGCTGGGCTAAGGCTGGGGCTGGGGCAGGGCTGGGGCTGGGCTGAGGGCAGGGCTGGGGCCGGGCTGGGGCTGGGGTTGGGGGCTGGGTCCTGGGCTGGGGCTGGGCTGTGGCTGGGGCTGGGGCTGGGGCTGGGCTGGGGCTGGGTCCAGGGCAGGGGCTGGGCTGGGCTTGGGGGCTGGGGCTGAGGGCAGGGCTGGTCTAGGTCTGGGGACTGGGGCAGGGCTGCGGCCGGGGCTGAGGCTGGGCTGGGTCCTGGGCTGGGGCTGGGGCGAGAACCAATTCTATGGCTGGGCTGGGGCTGGGACAGGGCTGGGGCTGGGGCTGGGGAAGGGCTGGGCTGGGCTGGGGCTGGGGCTGGGCCGGGGCAGGGCTGGGGCTGGGCTGTGGCTGAGGGCAGGGCTGGGCTCGGGCTGGGGCTGGGCTGAGGGCAGGTCTGGGCTAGGTCTGGGGCTGGGGGTAGGGGCCGGGGCTGGGGACAGGGCTGGGGCCAGAGCTGGGGCAGGGCTGGGGCTGGGGCTGGGGCTGGGCTGGGGGGCAGAGCTGGGGCTGGGGCTGGGGCTGGGGCAGGGCTAGGGGCAAGGATGGGAGTGGGGCTGGGGCCAGGGCTGGGGACAGGGCTGGGTCCAGAGCTGGGGCAGGGCTGGGGCCGGGCTCAGGCTGGGTTGGGTGCAGGGCTGGGGCTGGGGCAGTGCGTGGCCTGGAACAGGGCTGGGTCCAGGGCTGGGCTGGGGCCGGGGGACAGGGCTGGGGTAGGGCTGGGTCCAGGGCTGGGGCTGGGTCTGGGTCCAGGGCTGGGGCTGGGCTGTGGCTGGGGTGGGCTGTGGCTGGGCTGTGGCTGTGGCTGGGCTGGGGCTAGGGCTGAGGGCAGGGCTGGGCTAGGGCTGGGGCTGGGGAAGGGCTGGGGCTGGGCTGAGGGCAAGGGCTGGGGCAGGGCTGGGCTGGGGCTGGGTCCAGGGCTGGGGCTGGGGCTGGGCCGGGGCAGGGCTGGGGCTGGGCTGTGGCTGAAGGCAGGTCTGGGCTAGGTCTGGGGCTCGGGTAGGGGCCGGGGCTGGGGACAGGGCTGGGTCCAGAGCTGGGGCAGGGCTGGGGCTGCGGCTGGGCTGGGGCTGGGTCCAGGGCAGGGGCTGGGGCTGGGTCTGGGGCTAGGATGGGGCAGGGCTGGGGGCCGGGCTGGGGCTGGCTGGGGTTCTGGGCTGGGCTGGGGCGGGGAATGGAGCCGGGGCTGAGGCTGGGCTAGGGTCTGGGCTGGGGCCGGGGCTGCGACTGGGGCTGGGTCCAGGGGTGGGGGTTGGGCTGGGGCAGGGCTGTGGCAGGGGCTGGGCTGGGACTGGGTCCAGGGCAGGGGCTGGGCTGGGCTGGGGGCTGGGCTGGGGCTGGGTCCAGAGCAGGGGCTGGGCTGTGGCTGGGGCTGGGCCGGTGCAGGGCTGGGGCTGGGGCTGGGGCTGAGGGCAGGGCTGGGCTAGGGTTGGAGCCGGAGCTGGGACCAGGGCTGGGAGCAGGGCTGGGACTGAGGTTGGGGCCGGGGCTGGGGCAGGACTAGGTTGGAGGCTGGGCCTTGGGCTGGGGCAGGGCTGGGGGCAGGGATGGGTGTGGGGGCTGGGCAGGGGCTGGGCTGGGGCCGGGGGGTGGGGCTGGGGCTGGGGCTGGGCTGTGGCTGTGGCTGGGGCAGGGCTGGGCTAGGGCTGGGCTGGGGCCGGGGGCTGCGGCTGGGGCTTAGTCCAGGGCTGGGGCAGGGCTGGGGCTGGGTCCAGGGCTGGGGTTGGGTTGTGGCTGGGCCGAGGGTGGGGCTGGGGCTGGGGCTGCGGCAGGGGCTGGGGCGGGGACTGGAGCCGGGGCTGGGGCCAGGGCTGGGAGCAGGGTTGAACTGGGGCGGGGCCTGGAGCCGGGGCTGAGGCTGGGCTAGGGTCTGGGCTGTGGCCGGGGCTGCGACTGGGGCTGGGTCCAGGGCTGGGGCTGGGTTGTGGCTGTGGCTGGGCTGGGGCAGGGTTGGAGCTGGGGCTGGGATGGGGGCTGGGTCCAGGGCAGGAGCAGGGCTGGGGCTGGGGCTGGGCTGGGGCAGGGTTGGGGCTGGCGCTGGGCTGGGGCTGGGCTATGGCTGGGTCAAGGGCTGGGGCTGGGCCTGTGGCTGGGTCTGGGCTGGGGCTGGGCTGGGGCTGGGTCCAGGGCTGGGGCTGGGGCTGGGGCTGGGGCTGTGGCTGGGGCTGGGCTGGGTCTGGGCTGGGGCTGGGCTGGGGCTGGGTCCAGGGATGGGGCTGGGGGCTGGGGCAGGGCTGGGCTAGGTCTGGGCTGGGGCCAGGGCTGGGGCCGTGGTGGGGCTGGGGCTGGGGGCAGGGCTGGGCCTGGGCTGAGTGCAGGTCTGGGTCTGGGGCTGGGGCTGGGCTGAGGCAGGGCTGGGGTAGGGTTGGAGCCGGAGCTGGGACAGGGCTGGGAGCGGGGCTGGACTGAGGTTGGGGCCGGGGCTGGGGCTGGGCTGTGGCTGTGGCTGGGGCAGGGCTGGGCTAGGGCTGGGCTGGGGCCGGGGCTGCGGCTGGGGCTTAGTCCAGGGCTGGGGCAGGGCTGGGGCTGGGTCCAGGGCTGGGGGTTGGCTTGTGGCTGGGCCGAGGGTGGGGCTGGGGCTGGAGCTGCGGCAGGGCTGGGGCGGGGACTGGAGCCGGGGCTGGGGCCAGGGCTGGGAGCAGGGTTGAACTGGGGCGGGGCCTGGAGCCGGGGCTGAGGCTGGGGCTAGGGTCTGGGGGTGTGGCCGGGGCTGCGACTGGGGCTGGGTCCAGGGCTGGAGCAGGGCTGGGGCTGTGGCTGGGGCTGGGGCAGGGTTGGAGCTGGGGCTGGGATGGGGCTGGGTCCAGGGCAGGAGCAGGGCTGGGGCTGGGGCTGGGCTGGGGCAGGGTTGGGGCTGGCGCTGGGCTGGGGCTGGGCTATGGCTGGGTCCAGGGCTGGGGCTGGGCTGTGGCTGGGGCTGGGCTGGGGCTGGGGCTGAGGGCAAGTCTGGGCTAGGGCTGGGGCTGGGGAAGGGCTGGGGCTGGGCTGAGGGCAGGGCTGGGGCAGGGGCTGGGGCTGGGGATGGATCTGGGGCTGGGTCCAGGGCTGGGGCTGGGTTGTGGCTGGTGCTGGGCTGGGGCAGGGCTGGGGCTGGGCCTGTGGCTGGTCTGGGCTGGGGCTGGGCTGGAGCTGGGTCCAGGGCTGGGGCTGGGGCTGTGGCTGGGGCTGGGCTGGGTCTGGGCTGGGGCTGGGCTGGGGCTGGGTCCAGGGATGGGGCTGGGGGCTGGGGCAGGGCTGGGCTAGGTCTGGGCTGGGGCCAGGGGCTGGGGCCGTGGGTGGGGCTGGGCTGGGGGCAGGGCTGGGCCTGGGCTGAGTGCAGGTCTGGGTCTGGGGCTGGGGCTGGGCTGAGGGCAGGGCTGGGTAGGGTTGGAGCCGGAGCTGGGACAGGGCTGGGAGCGGGGCTGGACTGAGGTTGGGGCCGGGGGCTGGGGCTGGGTTGGAGCTGGGGCTGGGGCAGGACTAGGCTGGAGGCTGGGCCTTGGGCTGGGACTGGGCTGGGGGCAGGGCTGGGGCTGGGGCTGGGGCTGGGCAGGGCTGGGGGCAAGGATGGGAGTGGGGCTGGGCAGGGGCTGGGCTGGGGGCCGGGGGTGGGGCTGGGGCTGGGGTTGGGCTGTGGCTGGGGCTGGGGCAAGGTTAGGGCTGGGGATGGGTCCAGGGCTGGGGCTGGGGCTGGGACCAGGGCTGGGGCTGGGGCTGGGCCCGGGCAGGGCTGGGGCTGGGCTGTGGCTGGGGCTGGGGCTGGGGCTAGTTCTGAGGGCAGGGCTGGGGTAGGGCTGGGGCTGGGGAAGGGCTGGGGCTGGGCTGAGGGCAGGGCTGGGACAGGGCTGGGGCTGGGGCTGGGGACAGGGCTGGGGCCAGAGCTGGGGCAGGGCTGGGGCCGGGCTGGGGCTGGTTTGGGTGCAGGGTTGGGGCTGAGGCAGGGCGGGGCTGGGCTGTGGCTGGGGCTGGGCTGGGGCTAGGGCTGAGGGCAGGGCTGGTCTAGGGCTGGGGCTGGGGAAGGGCTGGGGCTGGGCTGAGGGCGGGGCTGGGGCGGGGTTGGGGCTGGGGATGGGTCCAGAGCTGGGGCTGGGGCTGGGACCAGGGCTGGGGCTGGGCTGGGCTGGGGCTGGGCTGTGGCTGGGGCTGGGCTGGGGCTAGTTCTGAGGCAGGGCTGGGGTAGGGCTGGGGCTGGGGAAGGGCTGGGGCTGGGCTGAGGGCAGGGCTGGGGCAGGGCTGGGGCTGGGGCTGGGTCCAGGGCCGGGGCTGGGTTGTGGCTGGGGCTGGGCTGGGGCAGGGCTGGAGCTGTGGCTGTGGCTGGGTCTGGGCTGTGGCAGGGCTGGGGCTGGGGCTGAGCTGGGGCTGGGTCCAGGGCTGGGGCTGGGCTGTGGCTGGGGCTGAGGGCAGGGCTGGGGCTGGGCTGTGGCTGAGGGGAGGTCTGGGCTAGGTCAGGCGCTGGGGTAGGGGCCGGGGCTGGGGACAGGGCTGGGTCCAGAGCTGGGGCAGGGCTGGGGCTGCGGCTGGGCTGGGGCTGGGTCCAGGGCAGGGGCTGGGCTGGGTCTGGGGCTAGGATGGGGCAGGGCTGGGGCTGGGGCAGGGGCCGGGGGCTGGGGACAGGGCTGGGGCCAGAGCTAGGGCAGGGCTGGGGCCGAGCTGGGGGCTGGGCTGGGTTCTGGGCTGGGCTGGGGCGGGGAATGGAGCCGGGGCTGAGGCTGGGCTAGGGTCTGGGCTGGGGCCGGGGGCTGCGACTGGGGCTGGGTCCAGGGGTGGGGGTTGGGCTGGGGCAGGGCTGTGGCAGGGGCTGGGCTGGGGCTGGGTCCAGGGCAGGGGCTGGGCTGGGGCTGGGACCGGGGCTGGGGCTGGGTCCAGGGCAGGGGCTGGGCTGGGGCTGGGGCTGGGCAGTGCAGGGCTGGGGCTGGGGCTGGGGCTGAGGGCAGGGCTGGGCTAGGGTTGGAGCCGGAGCTGGGACCAGGGCTGGGAGCAGGGCTGGGACTGAGGTTGGGGCCGGGGCTGGGGCAGGACTAGGTTGGAGGCTGGGCCTTGGGCTGGGGCAGGGCTGGGGGCAGGGATGGGTGTGGGGCTGGGCAGGGGCTGGGCTGGGGCCGGGGGTGGGGCTGGGGCTGGGGCTGGGCTGTGGCTGGGGGCTGGGGCAGGGCTGGGCTAGGGCTGGGCTGGGGGCCGGGGCTGCGGCTGGGGCTTAGTCCAGGGCTGGGGCAGGGCTGGGGCTGGGTCCAGGGCTGGGGTTGGGTTGTGGCTGGGCCGAGGGTGGGGCTGGGGCTGGGGCTGCGGCAGGGCTGGGGCGGGGACTGGAGCCGGGGCTGGGGCCAGGGCTGGGAGCAGGGTTGAACTGGGGCGGGGCCTGGAGCCGGGGCTGAGGCTGGGCTAGGGTCTGGGCTGTGGCCGGGGCTGCGACTTGGGGCTGGGTCCAGGGCTGGGGCTGGGCTGTGGCTGTGGCTGGGCTGGGGCAGGGTTGGAGCTGGGGCTGGGATGGGGCTGGGTCCAGGGCAGGAGCAGGGCTGGGGCTGGGGCTGGGCTGGGGCAGGGTTGGGGCTGGCGCTGGGCTGGGGCTGGGCTAGGGCTGGGTCCAGGGCTGGGGCTGGGCTGTGGCTGGGGCTGGGCTGGGGCTGGGGCTGAGGGCAAGTCTGGGCTAGGGCTGGGGCTGGGGAAGGGCTGGGGCTGGGCTGAGGGCAGGGCTGGGGCAGGGCTGGGGCTGGGGATGGATCTGGGGCTGGGTCCAGGGCTGGGGCTGGGTTGTGGCTGGTGCTGGGGCTGGGGCAGGGCTGGGGCTGGGGCCTGTGGCTGGGTCTGGGCTGGGGCTGGGCTGGAGCTGGGTCCAGGGCTGGGGGCTGGGGCTGTGGCTGGGGCTGGGCTGGGTCTGGGCTGGGGCTGGGCTGGGTCTGGGTCCAGGGATGGGGCTGGGGGCTGGGGCAGGGCTGGGCTAGGTCTGGGCTGGGGCCAGGGCTGGGGCCGTGGGTGGGGCTGGGCTGGGGGCAGGGCTGGGCCTGGGCTGAGTGCAGGTCTGGGTCTGGGGCTGGGGCTGGGCTGAGGGCAGGGCTGGGGTAGGGTTGGAGCCGGAGCTGGGACAGGGCTGGGAGCGGGGCTGGACTGAGGTTGGGGCCGGGGCTGGGGCTGGGTTGGAGCTGGGGCTGGGGCAGGACTAGGCTGGAGGCTGGGCCTTGGGCTGGGACTGGGCTGGGGGCAGGGCTGGGGCTGGGGCTGGGGCTGGGCAGGGCTGGGGGCAAGGATGGGAGTGGGGCTGGGCAGGGGCTGGGCTGGGGCCGGGGGTGGGGCTGGGGCTGGGGGTTGGGCTGTGGCTGGGGCTGGGCAGGGTTAGGGCTGGGGATGGGTCCAGGGCTGGGGCTGGGGCTGGGACCAGGGCTGGGGCTGGGGCTGGGCCCAGGCAGGGCTGGGGCTGGGCTGTGGCTGGGGCTGGGCTGGGGCTAGTTCTGAGGGCAGGGCTGGGGTAGGGCTGGGGCTGGGGAAGGGCTGGGGCTGGGCTGAGGGCAGGGCTGGGACAGGGCTGGGGCTGGGGCTGGGGACAGGGCTGGGGCCAGAGCTGGGGCAGGGCTGGGGCCGGGCTGGGGCTGGTTTGGGTGCAGGGTTGGGGCTGAGGCAGGGCGGGGCTGGGCTGTGGCTGGGGCTGGGCTGGGGCTAGGGCTGAGGGGCAGGGCTGGTCTAGGGCTGGGGCTGGGGAAGGGCTGGGGCTGGGCTGAGGGCGGGGGCTGGGGCGGGGTTGGGGCTGGGGATGGGTCCAGAGCTGGGGCTGGGGCTGGGACCAGGGCTGGGGGCTGGGGCTGGGCTGGGGCTGGGCTGTGGCTGGGACCTGGGCTGGGGCTAGTTCTGAGGGCAGGGCTGGGGGTAGGGCTGGGGCTGGGGAAGGGCTGGGGCTGGGCTGAGGGCAGGGCTGGGGCAGGGCTGGGGCTGGGCTGAGGGCAGGGCTGGGGCAGGGCTGGGGCTGGGGATGGATCTGGGGGCTGGGTCCAGGGCTGGGGCTGGGTTGTGGCTGGGGCTGGGCTGGGGCAGGGCTGGGGCTGGGCCTGTGGCTGGGTCTGGGCTGGGGCTGGGCTGGGGGCTGGGTCCAGGGCAGGGGCAGGTCTGGGGCTGGGGCTGGGACTGGGGCAGGGCTGGGACAGGGCTTGGGCAGGGCTGGGGCTGGGCTAGGGCTGGGTCCAGGGCTGGGGCTGGGCTGTGGCTGTGGCTGGGCTGGGGCTGGGGCTGAGGGCAGGTCTGGGCTAGGGCTGGGGCTGGGGAAGGGCTGGGGCTGGGCTGAGGGCAGGGCTGGGGCAGGGCTGGGGCTGGGGATGGATCTGGGGCTGGGTCCAGGGCTGGGGCTGGGTTGTGGCTGGTGCTGGGCTGGGGCAGGGCTGGGGCTGGGCCTGTGGCTGGGTCTGGGCTGGGGCTGGGCTGGGGCTGGGTCCAGGGCTGGGGGCTGGGGCTGTGGCTGGGGCTGGGCTGGGTCTGGGCTGGGGCTGGGCTGGGTCTGGGTCCAGGGATGGGGCTGGGGGCTGGGGCAGGGCTGGGCTAGGTCTGGGCTGGGGCCAGGGCTGGGGCCGTGGGTGGGGCTGGGCTGGGGGCAGGGCTGGGCCTGGGCTGAGTGCAGGTCTGGGTCTGGGGCTGGGGCTGGGCTGAGGGCAGGGCTGGGGTGGTAGGGTTGGAGCCGAGCTGGGACAGGGCTGGGAGCGGGGCTGGACTGAGGTTGGGGCCGGGGCTGGGGCTGGGTTGGAGCTGGGGCTGAGGCAGGACTAGGCTGGAGGCTGGGCCTTGGGCTGGGACTGGGCAGGGGCAGGGCTGGGGCTGGGGCTGGGGCTGGGGCAGGGCTGGGGGGCAAGGATGGGGAGTGGGGCGTGGGCAGGGGCTGGGCTGGGGCCGGGGGGTGGGGCTGGGGCTGGGGCTGGGCTGTGGCTGGGGCTGGGGCAGGGTTAGGGGTGGGGATGGGTCCAGGGCTGGGGCTGGGGCTGGGACCAGGGCTGGGGCTGGGGCTGGGCCGGGGTAGGGCTGGGGCTGGGCTGTGGCTGTGGCTGGGCTGGGGCTAGTTCTGAGGGCAGGGCTGGGGTAGGGCTGGGGCTGGGGAAGGGCTGGGGCTGGGCTGAGGGCAGGGCTGGGACAGGGCTGGGGCTGGGGCTGGGTCCAGGGCTGGGGCTGGGGCTGGGCCGGGGCAGGGCTGGGGCTGGGCTGTGGCTGAAGGCAGGTCTGGGCTAGGTCTGGGGCTCGGGTAGGGGCCGGGGCTGGGGACAGGGCTGGGTCCAGAGCTGGGGCAGGGCTGGGGCTGCGGCTGGGCTGGGGCTGGGTCCAGGGCAGGGGCTGGGCTGGGTCTGGGGCTAGGATGGGGCAGGGCTGGGGCTGGGGCAGGGGCCGGGGCTGGGGACAGGGCTGGGGCCAGAGCTAGGGCAGGGCTGGGGCCGGGCTGGGGCTGGGCTGGGTTCTGGGCTGGGCTGGGGCGGGGAATGGAGCCGGGGCTGAGGCTGGGCTAGGGTCTGGGCTGGGTCCGGGGGCTGCGACTGGGGCTGGGGTCCAGGGGTGGGGGCTGGGCTGGGGCAGGGCTGTGGCAGGGGCTGGGCTGGGGGCTGGGTCCAGGGCAGGGGCTGGGCTGGGGCTGGGGCTGGGCCGGTGCAGGGCTGGGGCTGGGGCTGGGGCTGAGGGTAGGGCTGGGCTAGGGTTGGAGCCGGAGCTGGGACCAGGGCTGGAGCAGGGCTGGGACTGAGGTTGGGGCCGGGGCTGGGGCAGGACTAGGTTGGAGGCTGGGCCTTGGGCTGGGGCAGGGCTGGGGGCAGGGATGGGAGTGGGGGCTGGGGCAGGGGCTGGGCTGGGGCCGGGGGTGGGGCAGGGCTGGGCTAGGGCTGGGCTGGGGCCGGGGCTGCGGCTGGGGCTTAGTCCAGGGCTGGGGCAGGGCTGGGGCTGGGTCCAGGGCTGGGGTTGGCTTGTGGCTGGGCCGAGGGTGGGGCTGGGGCTGGGGCTGCGGCAGGGCTGGGAGCAGGGTTGAACTGGGGCGGGGCCTGGAGCCGGGGCTGAGGCTGGGCTAGGGTCTGGGCTGTGGCCGGGGCTGCGACTGGGGCTGGGTCCAGGGCTGGGGCTGGGCTGTGGCTGTGGCTGGGCTGGGGCAGGGTTGGAGCTGGGGCTGGGATGGGGCTGGGTCCAGGGCAGGGGCAGGTCTGGGGCTGGGGCTGGGACTGGGGCAGGGCTGGGGCAGGGCTTGGGCAGGGCTGGGGCTGGGGCTGGGCTAGGGGCTGGGTCCAGGGCTGGGGCTGGGGCTGTGGCTGTGGCTGGGCTGGGGCTGGGGCTGAGGGCAGGTCTGGGCTAGGGCTGGGGCTGGGGAAGGGCTGGGGCTGGGCTGAGGGCAGGGCTGGGGGCAGGGCTGGGGCTGGGGATGGATCTGGGGCCTGGTCCAGGGCTGGGGCTGGGGTTGTGGCTGGGGCTGGGCTGGGGCAGGGCTGGGGCTGGGCCTGTGGCTGGGTCTGGGCTGGGGCTGGGGCTGGGGCTGGGTCCAGGGCTGGGGCTGGGGCTGGGGCTGTGGCTGGGGCTGGGCTGGGTCTGGGCTGGGGCTGGGCTGGGGCTGGGTCCAGGGATGGGGCTGGGGGCTGGGGCAGGGCTGGGCTAGGTCTGGGCTGGGGCCAGGGCTGGGGCCGTGGGTGGGGCTGGGCTGGGGGCAGGGCTGGGCCTGGGCTGAGTGCAGGTCTGGGTCTGGGGCTGGGGCTGGGCTGAGGGCAGGGCTGGTGGTAGGGTTGGAGCCGGAGCTGGGGACAGGGCTGGGAGCGGGGGCTGGACTGAGGTTGGGGCCGGGGCTGGGGCTGGGTTGGAGCTGGGGCTGAGGCAGGACTAGGCTGGAGGCTGGGCCTTGGGCTGGGACTGGGCTGGGGGCAGGGCTGGGGGCTGGGGGCTGGGGCTGGGCAGGGCTGGGGGCAAGGATGGGAGTGGGGCTGGGCAGGGGCTGGGCTGGGGCCGGGGGTGGGGCTGGGGCTGGGGCTGGGCTGTGGCTGGGGCTGGGGCAGGGTTAGGGCTGGGGATGGGTCCAGGGCTGGGGCTGGGGCTGGGACCCAGGGCTGGGGCTGGGGCTGGGCCGGGGCAGGGCTGGGGCTGGGCTGTGGCTGGGGCTGGGCTGGGGCTAGTTCTGAGGGCAGGGCTGGGGTAGGGCTGGGGCTGGGGAAGGGCTGGGGCTGGGCTGAGGGCAGGGCTGGGACAGGGCTGGGGCTGGGGGCTGGGTCCAGGGCTGGGGCTGGGTCCAGGGCTGGGGCTGGGTTGTGGCTGGGGCTGGGCTGGGACAGGGCTGGGGGCAGGGATGGGTGTGGGGCTGGGCAGGGGCTGGGCTGGGGCCGGGGGTGGGGCTGGGGCTGGGGGCTGGGGCTGGGCTGTGGCTGGGGCTGGGGCAGGGCTGGGCTAGGGCTGGGCTGGGGCCGGGGCTGCGGCTGGGGCTTAGTCCAGGGCTGGGGCAGGGCTGGGGCTGGGTCCAGGGCTGGGGTTGGGTTGTGGCTGGGCCGAGGGTGGGGCTGGGGCTGGGGCTGCGGCAGGGCTGGGGCGGGGACTGGAGCCGGGGCTGGGGCCAGGGCTGGGAGCAGGGTTGAACTGGGGCGGGGCCTGGAGCCGGGGCTGAGGCTGGGCTAGGGTCTGGGCTGTGGCCGGGGCTGCGACTGGGGCTGGGTCCAGGGCTGGGGCTGGGCTGTGGCTGTGGCTGGGCTGGGGCAGGGTTGGAGCTGGGGCTGGGATGGGGCTGGGTCCAGGGCAGGAGCAGGGCTGGGGCTGGGGCTGGGCTGGGGCAGGGTTGGGGCTGGCGCTGGGCTGGGGCTGGGCTAGGGCTGGGTCCAGGGCTGGGGCTGGGCTGTGGCTGGGGCTGGGCTGGGGCTGGGGCTGAGGGCAAGTCTGGGCTAGGGCTGGGGCTGGGGAAGGGCTGGGGCTGGGCTGAGGGCAGGGCTGGGGCAGGGCTGGGGCTGGGGATGGATCTGGGGCTGGGTCCAGGGCTGGGGCTGGGTTGTGGCTGGTGCTGGGCTGGGGCAGGGCTGGGGCTGGGCCTGTGGCTGGGTCTGGGCTGGGGCTGGGCTGGAGCTGGGTCCAGGGCTGGGGCTGGGGCTGTGGCTGGGGCTGGGCTGGGTCTGGGCTGGGGCTGGGCTGGGTCTGGGTCCAGGGATGGGGCTGGGGGCTGGGGCAGGGCTGGGCTAGGTCTGGGCTGGGGCCAGGGCTGGGGCCGTGGGTGGGGCTGGGCTGGGGGCAGGGCTGGGCCTGGGCTGAGTGCAGGTCTGGGTCTGGGGCTGGGGCTGGGCTGAGGGCAGGGCTGGGGTAGGGTTGGAGCCGGAGCTGGGACAGGGCTGGGAGCGGGGCTGGACTGAGGTTGGGGCCGGGGCTGGGGCTGGGTTGGAGCTGGGGCTGGGGCAGGACTAGGCTGGAGGCTGGGCCTTGGGCTGGGACTGGGCTGGGGGCAGGGCTGGGGCTGGGGCTGGGGCTGGGCAGGGCTGGGGGCAAGGATGGGAGTGGGGCTGGGCAGGGGCTGGGCTGGGGCCGGGGGTGGGGCTGGGGCTGGGGTTGGGCTGTGGCTGGGGCTGGGGCAGGGTTAGGGCTGGGGATGGGTCCAGGGCTGGGGCTGGGGCTGGGACCAGGGCTGGGGCTGGGGCTGGGCCCAGGCAGGGCTGGGGCTGGGCTGTGGCTGGGGCTGGGCTGGGGCTAGTTCTGAGGGCAGGGCTGGGGTAGGGCTGGGGCTGGGGAAGGGCTGGGGCTGGGCTGAGGGCAGGGCTGGGACAGGGCTGGGGCTGGGGCTGGGGACAGGGCTGGGGCCAGAGCTGGGGCAGGGCTGGGGCCGGGCTGGGGCTGGTTTGGGTGCAGGGTTGGGGCTGAGGCAGGGCGGGGCTGGGCTGTGGCTGGGGCTGGGCTGGGGCTAGGGCTGAGGGCAGGGCTGGTCTAGGGCTGGGGCTGGGGAAGGGCTGGGGCTGGGCTGAGGGCGGGGCTGGGGCGGGGTTGGGGCTGGGGATGGGTCCAGAGCTGGGGCTGGGGCTGGGACCAGGGCTGGGGCTGGGGCTGGGCTGGGGCTGGGCTGTGGCTGGGACTGGGCTGGGGCTAGTTCTGAGGGCAGGGCTGGGGTAGGGCTGGGGCTGGGGAAGGGCTGGGGCTGGGCTGAGGGCAGGGCTGGGGGCAGGGCTGGGGCTGGGCTGAGGGCAGGGCTGGGGCAGGGCTGGGGCTGGGGATGGATCTGGGGCTGGGTCCAGGGCTGGGGCTGGGTTGTGGCTGGGGCTGGGCTGGGGCAGGGCTGGGGCTGGGCCTGTGGCTGGGTCTGGGCTGGGGCTGGGCTGGGGCTGGGTCCAGGGCAGGGGCAGGTCTGGGGCTGGGGCTGGGACTGGGGCAGGGCTGGGACAGGGCTTGGGCAGGGCTGGGGCTGGGCTAGGGCTGGGTCCAGGGCTGGGGCTGGGCTGTGGCTGTGGCTGGGCTGGGGCTGGGGCTGAGGGCAGGTCTGGGCTAGGGCTGGGGCTGGGGAAGGGCTGGGGCTGGGCTGAGGGCAGGGCTGGGGCAGGGCTGGGGCTGGGGATGGATCTGGGGCTGGGTCCAGGGCTGGGGCTGGGTTGTGGCTGGTGCTGGGCTGGGGCAGGGCTGGGGCTGGGCCTGTGGCTGGGTCTGGGCTGGGGCTGGGCTGGGGCTGGGTCCAGGGCTGGGGCTGGGGCTGTGGCTGGGGCTGGGCTGGGTCTGGGCTGGGGCTGGGCTGGGTCTGGGTCCAGGGATGGGGCTGGGGGCTGGGGCAGGGCTGGGCTAGGTCTGGGCTGGGGCCAGGGCTGGGGCCGTGGGTGGGGCTGGGCTGGGGGCAGGGCTGGGCCTGGGCTGAGTGCAGGTCTGGGTCTGGGGCTGGGGCTGGGCTGAGGGCAGGGCTGGGGTAGGGTTGGAGCCGGAGCTGGGACAGGGCTGGGAGCGGGGCTGGACTGAGGTTGGGGCCGGGGCTGGGGCTGGGTTGGAGCTGGGGCTGAGGCAGGACTAGGCTGGAGGCTGGGCCTTGGGCTGGGACTGGGCAGGGGGCAGGGCTGGGGCTGGGGCTGGGGCTGGGGCAGGGCTGGGGGCAAGGATGGGAGTGGGGCTGGGCAGGGGCTGGGCTGGGGCCGGGGGTGGGGCTGGGGCTGGGGCTGGGCTGTGGCTGGGGCTGGGGCAGGGTTAGGGGTGGGGATGGGTCCAGGGCTGGGGCTGGGGCTGGGACCAGGGCTGGGGCTGGGGCTGGGCCGGGGTAGGGCTGGGGCTGGGCTGTGGCTGTGGCTGGGCTGGGGCTAGTTCTGAGGGCAGGGCTGGGGTAGGGCTGGGGCTGGGGAAGGGCTGGGGCTGGGCTGAGGGCAGGGCTGGGACAGGGCTGGGGCTGGGGCTGGGTCCAGGGCTGGGGCTGGGGCTGGGCCGGGGCAGGGCTGGGGCTGGGCTGTGGCTGAAGGCAGGTCTGGGCTAGGTCTGGGGCTCGGGTAGGGGCCGGGGCTGGGGACAGGGCTGGGTCCAGAGCTGGGGCAGGGCTGGGGCTGCGGCTGGGCTGGGGCTGGGTCCAGGGCAGGGGCTGGGCTGGGTCTGGGGCTAGGATGGGGCAGGGCTGGGGCTGGGGCAGGGGCCGGGGCTGGGGACAGGGCTGGGGCCAGAGCTAGGGCAGGGCTGGGGCCGGGCTGGGGCTGGGCTGGGTTCTGGGCTGGGCTGGGGCGGGGAATGGAGCCGGGGCTGAGGCTGGGCTAGGGTCTGGGCTGGGTCCGGGGCTGCGACTGGGGCTGGGTCCAGGGGTGGGGCTGGGCTGGGGCAGGGCTGTGGCAGGGGCTGGGCTGGGGCTGGGTCCAGGGCAGGGGCTGGGCTGGGGCTGGGGCTGGGCCGGTGCAGGGCTGGGGCTGGGGCTGAGGGTAGGGCTGGGCTAGGGTTGGAGCCGGAGCTGGGACCAGGGCTGGGAGCAGGGCTGGGACTGAGGTTGGGGCCGGGGCTGGGGCAGGACTAGGTTGGAGGCTGGGCCTTGGGCTGGGGCAGGGCTGGGGGCAGGGATGGGAGTGGGGCTGGGCAGGGGCTGGGCTGGGGCCGGGGGTGGGGCAGGGCTGGGCTAGGGCTGGGCTGGGGCCGGGGCTGCGGCTGGGGCTTAGTCCAGGGCTGGGGCAGGGCTGGGGCTGGGTCCAGGGCTGGGGTTGGCTTGTGGCTGGGCCGAGGGTGGGGCTGGGGCTGGGGCTGCGGCAGGGCTGGGAGCAGGGTTGAACTGGGGCGGGGCCTGGAGCCGGGGCTGAGGCTGGGCTAGGGTCTGGGCTGTGGCCGGGGCTGCGACTGGGGCTGGGTCCAGGGCTGGGGCTGGGCTGTGGCTGTGGCTGGGCTGGGGCAGGGTTGGAGCTGGGGCTGGGATGGGGCTGGGTCCAGGGCAGGGGCAGGTCTGGGGCTGGGGCTGGGACTGGGGCAGGGCTGGGGCAGGGCTTGGGCAGGGCTGGGGCTGGGGCTGGGCTAGGGCTGGGTCCAGGGCTGGGGCTGGGCTGTGGCTGTGGCTGGGCTGGGGCTGGGGCTGAGGGCAGGTCTGGGCTAGGGCTGGGGCTGGGGAAGGGCTGGGGCTGGGCTGAGGGCAGGGCTGGGGCAGGGCTGGGGCTGGGGATGGATCTGGGGCCTGGTCCAGGGCTGGGGCTGGGTTGTGGCTGGGGCTGGGCTGGGGCAGGGCTGGGGCTGGGCCTGTGGCTGGGTCTGGGCTGGGGCTGGGCTGGGGCTGGGTCCAGGGCTGGGGCTGGGGCTGGGGCTGTGGCTGGGGCTGGGCTGGGTCTGGGCTGGGGCTGGGCTGGGGCTGGGTCCAGGGATGGGGCTGGGGGCTGGGGCAGGGCTGGGCTAGGTCTGGGCTGGGGCCAGGGCTGGGGCCGTGGGTGGGGCTGGGCTGGGGGCAGGGCTGGGCCTGGGCTGAGTGCAGGTCTGGGT
The DNA here is from genome assembly GCF_026170545.1 of Melanerpes formicivorus. Classification (NCBI taxonomy): domain Eukaryota; kingdom Metazoa; phylum Chordata; class Aves; order Piciformes; family Picidae; genus Melanerpes; species Melanerpes formicivorus. The sequence continues at coordinate 22,671 of NW_027143208.1, forward strand.
CTGGGGCTGGGGCTGGGCTGAGGGCAGGGCTGGGGTAGGGTTGGAGCCGGAGCTGGGACAGGGCTGGGAGCGGGGCTGGACTGAGGTTGGGGCCGGGGCTGGGGCTGGGTTGGAGCTGGGGCTGAGGCAGGACTAGGCTGGAGGCTGGGCCTTGGGCTGGGACTGGGCTGGGGGCAGGGCTGGGGCTGGGGCTGGGGCTGGGCAGGGCTGGGGGCAAGGATGGGAGTGGGGCTGGGCAGGGGCTGGGCTGGGGCCGGGGGTGGGGCTGGGGCTGGGGCTGGGCTGTGGCTGGGGCTGTGGCAGGGTTAGGGCTGGGGATGGGTCCAGGGCTGGGGCTGGGGCTGGGACCAGGGCTGGGGCTGGGGCTGGGCCGGGGCAGGGCTGGGGCTGGGCTGTGGCTGGGGCTGGGCTGGGGCTAGTTCTGAGGGCAGGGCTGGGGTAGGGCTGGGGCTGGGGAAGGGCTGGGGCTGGGCTGAGGGCAGGGCTGGGACAGGGCTGGGGCTGGGGCTGGGTCCAGGGCTGGGGCTGGGTCCAGGGCTGGGGCTGGGTTGTGGCTGGGGCTGGGCTGGGACAGGGCTGGAGCTGTGGATGTGGCTGGGTCTGGGCTGTGGCAGGGCTGGGGCTGGGGCTGAGCTGGGGCTGGGTCCAGGGCTGGGGCTGGGCTGTGGCTGGGGCTGAGGGCAGGGCTGGGGCTGGGCTGTGGCTGCGGGCAGGTCTGGGCTGGGTCAGGGGCTGGGGTAGGGGCCGGGGCTGGGGACAGGGCTGGGGCCAGAGCTGGGGCAGGGCTGGGGCTGCGGCTGGGCTGGGGCTGGGTCCAGGGCAGGGGCTGGGATGGGAGTGGGGCTGGGTTGGGGCAGGGCTGGGGCTGGGCTGGGGCTGGGTCCAGGGCAGGGGCAGGGCTGGGGCTGGGGCTGGGCTGTGGCTGGGGATGGATCTGGGGCTGGGTCCAGGGCTGGGGTAGGGTTGTGGCTGGGGCTGGGCTGGGGCAGGGCTGGGGCTGGGGCTGTGGCAGGGTCAGGGCTGGGTCAGGGCTGCGGCCGGGGCTGAGGCTGGGCTGGGTCCTGGGCTGGGGCTGGGGCGAGAACCAATTCTATGGCTGGGCTGGGGCTGGGACAGGGCTGGGGCTGGGGCTGGGGAAGGGCTGGGCTGGGCTGGGGCTGGGGCTGGGCCGGGGCAGGGCTGGGGCTGGGCTGTGGCTGAGGGTAGGTCTGGGCTAGGTCAGGGGCTGGGGTAGGGGCCGGGGCTGGGGACAGGGCTGGGGCCAGAGCTGGGGCAGGGCTGGGGCTGTGGCTGGGCTGGGGCTGGGTCCAGGGCAGGGGCTGGGATGGGAGTGGGGCTGGGTTGGGGCAGGGCTGGGGCTGGGCTGGGGCTGGGTCCAGGGCAGGGGCAGGGCTGGGGCTGGGGCTGGGCTGTGGCTGGGGATGGATCTGGGGCTGGGTCCAGGGCTGGGGTAGGGTTGTGGCTGGGGCTGGGTTGGGGCAGGGCTGGGGCTGGGGCTGTGGCAGGGTCAGGGCTGGGGCAGGGCTGCGGCTGGGGCTGAGCTGGGGTTGGGTCCAGGGCTGGGGCTGGGCTGTGGCTGGGGCTGGGGTGGGGCTGGGTCCAGGGCTGGGGCTGGGGCTGTGACTGGGGCTGGGCTGGGGCTGGGCTGGGGCTGGGTCCAGGGCTGGGGCTGTTCTGTGGCTGGGGCTGGGGCTGTGCTGGGCTGGGGCTGGGGCTGGGCTGGGGCAGGGATGGGGCGGGGGCTGGGGCAGGGCTGGGCTGGGGCCGGTGCTGGGGCCGTGGGTGGGGCTGTGCTGGGGTCTGGGCTGGGCCTGGGGCAGGGCTGGGCCCGAGGCTGGGGTCCAGGACTGGGGCTGCGCGATGGCTCGGGCTGGGCTGGGGCAGGTCTGGTGATGAGGCTGGGGTGGGGCTGGGGGTGGGTCCAGGGCAGAGCTGGGGCTGGGCTGGGGCTGGTTTAGGGGCTGGAGGCTGGGCTTGGGCTGGGGCAGGGCTGGGCTAGGGCTGGGGGCAGGGCTGGGCTTGCACCGGGCTGCGGCCTGGTCTGGGGCTGTGGCTGGGGAAGGGCTGGGGCTGGGCTGGGGCTGGGGCTGTGGGCAGGGATGGGGCTGAGGCTGGGTTGAAGGCTGGGCCAGGGCTGGGGCCTCGGCTGGCCTGGGGCTGGGTGGGGCTGTGCTGGGGCTGGGGCTGGGGCTGGGGCAGGGTTGGGCCTGGGCTGGGACCGGGACTGGGCTGGGGTAGGGCTGGGGCAGGGAAGGGGCTGGGGACAGGGCTGGGGCTGGGGCTGTGGCTGGGGCTGGGCTGGGGCTGGGCTGGGGCTGGGTCCAGGGCTGGGGCTGGGGCTGTGGCTGGGGCTGGGCTGGGGCTGGGCTGGGGCTGGGTCCAGGGCTGGGGCTGGGGCTGGGGCTGGGCTGGGGCAGGGGCTGGGACTGGGGCAGGGCTGGGGCAGGGCTTGGGCAGGGCTGGGGCTGCGGCTGGGCTGGGGCTGGGCTGTGGCTGTGGCTGGGCTGGGGCTGCGGCTGAGGGCAGGGCTGGGCTAAGGCTGGGGCTGGGGCAGGGCTGGGGCTTGGCTGAGGGCAGGGCTGGGGCCGGGCTGGGGCTGGGGTTGGGGCTGGGTCCTGGGCTGGGGCTGGGCTGTGGCTGGGGCTGGGGCTGGGGCTGGGCTGGGGCTGGGTCCAGGGCAGGGGCTGAGCTGGGCTGGGGCTGGGGCTGAGGGCAGGGCTGGTCTAGGTCTGGGGCTGGGGCAGGGCTGCGGCCGGGGCTGAGGCTGGGCTGGGTCCTGGGCTGGGGCTGGGACGAGAACCAATTCTATGGCTGGGCTGGGGCTGGGACAGGGCTGGGGCTGGGGCTGGGGAAGGGCTGGGCTGGGCTGGGGCTGGGGCTGGGCCGGGGCAGGGCTGGGGCTGGGCTGTGGCTGAGGGCAGGGCTGGGCTCGGGCTGGGGCTGGGCTGAGGGCAGGTCTGGGCTAGGTCTGGGGCTGGGGTAGGGGCCGGGGCTGGGGACAGGGCTGGGGCCAGAGCTGGGGCAGGGCTGGGGCTGGGGCTGGGGCTGGGCTGGGGTTGGGTCCAGGGCAGGGGCTGGGCTGGTTCTGGGGCTGGGCCGGGGCAGGGCTGGGGCTGGGGCTGGGGCCAGGGCTGGGGACAGGGCTGGGTCCAGAGCTGGGGCAGGGCTGGGGCCGGGCTCAGGCTGGGTTGGGTGCAGGGCTGGGGCTGGGGCAGTGCGTGGCCTGGAACAGGGCTGGGTCCAGGGCTGGGCTGGGGCCGGGGACAGGGCTGGGGTAGGGCTGGGTCCAGGGCTGGGGCTGGGTCTGGGTCCAGGGCTGGGGCTGGGCTGTGGCTGGGGTGGGCTGGGGCTGGGCTGTGGCTGGGGCTGGGCTGGGGCTAGGGCTGAGGGCAGGGCTGGGCTAGGGCTGGGGCTGGGGAAGGGCTGGGGCTGGGCTGAGGACAGGGCTGGGGCAGGGCTGGGGCTGGGGCTGGGTCCAGGGCTGGGGCTGGGGCTGGGCTGTGGCTGAAGGCAGGTCTGGGCTAGGTCTGGGGCTCGGGTAGGGGCCGGGGCTGGGGCCAGGGCTGGGTCCAGAGCTGGGGCAGGGCTGGGGCTGCGGCTGGGCTGGGGCTGGGTCCAGGGCAGGGGCTGGGCTGGGTCTGGGGCTAGGATGGGGCAGGGCTGGGGCTGGGGCAGGGGCCGGGGCTGGGGACAGGGCTGGGGCCAGAGCTAGGGCAGGGCTGGGGCCGGGCTGGGTCTGGGCTGGGTTCTGGGCTGGGGCTGGGGCTGCGACTGGGGCTGGGTCCAGGGGTGGGGTTGGGCTGGGGCAGGGCTGTGGCAGGGGCTGGGCTGGGGCTGGGTCCAGGGCAGGGGCTGGGCTGGGGCTGGGGCTGGGCTGGGGCTGGGTCCAGGGCAGGGGCTGGGCTGGGGCTGGGGCTGGGCCGGTGCAGGGCTGGGGCTGGGGCTGGGGCTGAGGGCAGGGCTGGGCTAGGGTTGGAGCCGGAGCTGGGACCAGGGCTGGGAGCAGGGCTGGGACTGAGGTTGGGGCCGGGGCTGGGGCAGGACTAGGTTGGAGGCTGGGCCTTGGGCTGGGGCAGGGCTGGGGGCAGGGATGGGTGTGGGGCTGGGCAGGGGCTGGGCTGGGGCCGGGGGTGGGGCTGGGGCTGGGGCTGGGCTGTGGCTGTGGCTGGGGCAGGGCTGGGCTAGGGCTGGGCTGGGGCCGGGGCTGCGGCTGGGGCTTAGTCCAGGGCTGGGGCAGGGCTGGGGCTGGGTCCAGGGCTGGGGTTGGCTTGTGGCTGGGCCGAGGGTGGGGCTGGGGCTGGGGCTGCGGCAGGGCTGGGGCGGGGACTGGAGCCGGGGCTGGGGCCAGGGCTGGGAGCAGGGTTGAACTGGGGCGGGGCCTGGAGCCGGGGCTGAGGCTGGGCTAGGGTCTGGGCTGTGGCCGGGGCTGCGACTGGGGCTGGGTCCAGGGCTGGGGCTGGGCTGTGGCTGTGGCTGGGCTGGGGCAGGGTTGGAGCTGGGGCTGGGATGGGGCTGGGTCCAGGGCAGGAGCAGGGCTGGGGCTGGGGCTGTGGCTGGGGCTGGGCTGGGTCTGGGCTGTGGCTGGGCTGGGGCTGGGTCCAGGGATGGGGCTGGGTGCTGGGGCAGGGCTGGGCTAGGTCTGGGCTGGGGCCAGGGCTGGGGCCGTGGGTGGGGCTGGGCTGGGGGCAGGGCTGGGCCTGGGCTGAGTGCAGGTCTGGGTCTGGGTCTGGGGCTGGGCTGAGGGCAGGGCTGGGGTAGGGTTGGAGCCGGAGCTGGGACAGGGCTGGGAGCGGGGCTGGACTGAGGTTGGGGCCGGGGCTGGGGCTGGGTTGGAGCTGGGGCTGGGGCAGGACTAGGCTGGAGGCTGGGCCTTGGGCTGGGACTGGGCTGGGGGCAGGGCTGGGGCTGGGGCTGGGGCTGGGCAGGGCTGGGGGCAAGGCTGGGAGTGGGGCTGGGCAGGGGCTGGGCTGGGGCCGGGGGTGGGGCTGGGGCTGGGGTTGGGCTGTGGCTGGGGCTGGGGCAGGGTTAGGGTTGGGGATGGGTCCAGGGCTGGGGCTGGGGCTGGGACCAGGGCTGGGGCTGGGGCTGGGCCGGGGCAGGGCTGGGGCTGGGCTGTGGCTGGGGCTGGGCTGGGGCTAGTTCTGAGGGCAGGGCTGGGGTAGGGCTGGGGCTGGGGAAGGGCTGGGGCTGGGCTGAGGGCAGGGCTGGGACAGGGCTGGGGCTGGGGCTGGGGACAGGGCTGGGGCCAGAGCTGGGGCAGGGCTGGGGCCGGGCTGGGGCTGGTTTGGGTGCAGGGTTGGGGCTGAGGCAGGGTGGGGCTGGGCTGTGGCTGGGGCTGGGCTGGGGCTAGGGCTGAGTGTAGGGCTGGTCTAGGGCTGGGGCTGGGGAAGGGCTGGGGCTGGGCTGAGGGCGGGGCTGGGGCGGGGTTGGGGCTGGGGATGGGTCCAGAGCTGGGGCTGGGGCTGGGACCAGGGCTGGGGCTGGGGCTGGGCTGGGGCTGGGCTGTGGCTGGGGCTGGGCTGGGGCTAGTTCTGAGGGCAGGGCTGCGCTAGGGCTGGGCTGGGGCCGGTGCTGGGGCCGTGGGTGGGGCTGGGCTGTGGGCTGGGCTGGGCCTGGGCTGAGGGCAGGGCTGGGCTAGGTCTGGGGCTGGGGCAGGACTGCGGCCGGGGCTGAGGCTGGGCTGGGTTCTGGGCTGGGGGTGGGGCGGGAACCAAGTCTATGGCTGGGCTGGGGCTGCGACAGGGCTGGGGCTGGGGCTGGGGCTGGGGCAGGGCTGGGCTGGGGCTGGGGCTGGGGCTGGGACTGTGCTGGGCTGGGGCTGGGGCTGTGCTGGGCTGGGGCTGGGGCTGGGCTGGGGCAGGGATGGGGCGGGGGCTAGGGCAGGGCTGGGCTAGGGCTGTGCTGGGGCCGGGGCTGGGGCCGTGGGTGGGGCTGGGCTGGGGGCTGGGCTGGGCATGGGCTGAGGGCAGGGCTGGGCTAGGGCTGGGGCTGGTCTGAGGGCAGGGCTGGGCTAGGTCTGGGGCTGGGGCAGGGCTGCGGCCGGGGCTGAGGTTGGGCTGGGTTCTGGGCTGGGGCTGGGGCGGGAACCAAGTCTATGGCTGGGCTGGGGCTGAGACAGGGCTGGGGCTGGGGCTGGGGCAGGGCTGGGCTAGGGCTGGGTTGGGGCCGGGGCTGGGGCTGGGGCTTAGTCCAGGGCTGGGGCAGGGCTGGGGCTGGGTCCAGGGCTGGGGTTGGGCTGTGGCTGGGGCCGAGGGTGGGGCTGGGGCTGGGGCTGCGGCAGGGCTGGGACCGGGGCTGGTGCTGGGCTGGGCTGGGGCGGGGACTGGAGCCGGGGCTGGGGCCGGGGCTGGGCTGGGGCTGGGCTGGGGCGGGGACTGGAGCCGGGGCTGAGGCTGGGCTAGGGTCTGGGCTGGGGCCGGGGCTGCGACTGGTGCTGGGTCCAGGGCTGGGGCTGGGTTGTGGCTGGGGCTGGGCTGGGGCAGGGCTGGGGCTGGGGCTGGGTTGTGGCTGGGTCTGGGCTGGGGCGGTTCTGTGGCTGGGGCTGAGCTGGGGCTGGTCCAGGGCTGGGGCTGGGGCGGGGCTGGGGCAGGGCTGGGGCTGGGTCCAGGGCTGGGGCTGGGCTGTGGCTGCGGTTGGGGCTGTGCTGGGCTGGGGCTGGGGCTGTGCTGGGGCAGGGACGGGGCGGGGGCTGGGGCAGTGCTGGGCTAGGGCTGGGCTGGGGCCGGGGCTGGGGCCGTGGGTGGGGCTGGGCTGGGGGCTGGGCTGGGCCTGGGCTGAGGGCAGGGCTGGGGCTGGGGCTGGGGCTGGGCTGAGGGCAGTGCTGGGGTAGGGTTGGAGCCGGAGCTGGGACAGGGCTGGGAGCGGGGCTGGACTGAGGTTGGGGCCGGGGCTGGGGCTGGGTTGGAGCTGGGGCTGAGGCAGGACTAGGCTGGAGGCTGGGCCTAGGGCTGGGACTGGGCTGGGGGCAGGGCTGGGGCTGGGGCTGGGGCTGGGGCAGGGCTGGGGGCAAGGATGGGAGTGGGGCTGGGCAGGGGCTGGGCTGGGGCCGGGGGTGGGGCTGGGGCTGGGGCTGGGCTGTGGCTGGGGCTGGGGCAGGGTTAGGGCTGGGGATGGGTCCAGGGCTGGGGCTGGGGCTGGGACCAGGGCTGGGGCTGGGGCTGGGCCGGGGTAGGGCTGGGGCTGGGCTGTGGCTGGGGCTGGGCTGGGGCTAGTTCTGAGGGCAGGGCTGGGGTAGGGCTGGGGCTGGGGAAGGGCTGGGGCTGGGCTGAGGGCAGGGCTGGGACAGGGCTGGGGCTGGGTTGTGGCTGGGGCTGGGCTGGGACAGGGCTGGAGCTGTGGCTGTGGCTGGGTCTGGGCTGTGGCAGGGATGGGGCTGGGGCTGAGCTGGGGCTGGGTCCAGGGCTGGGGCTGGGCTGGGGCTGGGGCTGAGGGCAGGGCTGGGGCTGGGCTGTGGCTGAGGGCAGGTCTGGGCTAGGTCAGGGGCTGGGGTAGGGGCCGGGGCTGGGGACAGGGCTGGGGCCAGAGCTGGGGCAGGGCTGGGGCTGCGGCTGGGCTGGGGCTGGGTCCAGGGCAGGGGCTGGGATGGGAGTGGGGCTGGGTTGGGGCAGGGCTGGGGCTGGGCTGGGGCTGGGTCCAGGGCAGGGGCAGGGCTGGGGCTGGGGCTGGGCTGTGGCTGGGGATGGATCTGGGGCTGGGTCCAGGGCTGGGGTAGGGTTGTGGCTGGGGCTGGGCTGGGGCAGGGCTGGGGCTGGGGCTGTGGCAGGGTCAGGGCTGGGGCAGGGCTGCGGCTGGGGCTGAGCTGGGTTTGGGTCTAGGGCTGGGGCTGGGCTGTGGCTGGGGCTGGGGTGGGGCTGGGTCCAGGGCTGGGGCTGGGGCTGTGACTGGGGCTGGGCTGGGGCTGGGCTGGGGCTGGGTCCAGGGCTGGGGCTGTTCTGTGGCTGGGGCTGGGCCTGTGCTGGGCTGGGGCTGGGGCTGGGCTGGGGCAGGGATGGGGCGGGGGCTGGGGCAGGGCTGGGCTAGGGCTGGGCTGGGGCCGGGGCTGGGGCCGTGCGTGGGGCTGTGCTGGGGTCTGGGCTGGGCCTGGGGCAGGGCTGGGCCCGAGGCTGAGGTCCAGGACTCGGGCTGCGCGATGTCTCGGGCTGGGCTGGGGCAGGTCTGGTGATGAGGCTGGGGTGGGGCTGGGGGTGGGTCCAGGGCAGAGCTGGGGCTGGGCTGGGGCTGGTTTAGGGGCTGGAGGCTGGGCTTGGGCTGGGGCAGGGCTGGGCTAGGGCTGGGGGCAGGGCTGGGCTTGCACCGGGCTGCGGCCTGGTCTGGGGCTGTGGCTGGGGAAGGGCTGGGGCTGGGCTGGGGCTGGGGCTGTGGGCAGGGATGGGGCTGAGGCTGGGTTGAAGGCTGGGCCAGGGCTGGGGCCTCGGCTGGCCTGGGGCTGGGTGGGGCTGTGCTGGGGCTGGGGCTGGGGCTGGGGCAGGGTGGGGCCTGGGCTGGGACCGGGACTGGGCTGGGGTAGGGCTGGGGCAGGGAAGGGGCTGGGGACAGGGCTGGGGCTGGGGCTGAGCTGGGGTTGGGTCCAGGGCTGGGGCTGGACTGTGGCTGGGGCTGGGCTGGGGCTGGGTCCAGGACTGGGGCTGGGGCTGTGGCTGGGGATGGGCTGGGGCTGGGCTGGGGCTGGGTCCAGGGCTGGGGCTGGGGCTGGGGCTGGGCTGGGGCAGGGGCTGGGACTGGGGCAGGGCTGGGGCAGGGCTTGGGCAGGGCTGGGGCTGCGGCTGGGCTGGGGCTGGGCTGTGGCTGTGGCTGGGCTGGGGCTGGGGCTGAGGGCAGGACTGGGCTAAGGCTGGGGCTGGGGCAGGGCTGGGGCTGGGCTGAGGGCAGGGCTGGGGCCGGGCTGGGGCTGGGGTTGGGGCTGGGTACTGGGCTGGGGCTGGGCTGGGGCTGTGGCTGGGGCTGGGGCTGGGGCTGGGCTGGGGCTGGGTCCAGGGCAGGGGCTGGGCTGGGCTGGGGCTGGGGCTGAGGGCAGGGCTGGTCTAGGTCTGGGGCTGGGGCAGGGCTGCGGCCGGGGCTGAGGCTGGGCTGGGTCCTGGGCTGGGGCTGGGGCAAGAACCAATTCTATGGCTGGGCTGGGGCTGGGACAGGGCTGGGGCTGGGGCTGGGGAAGAGCTGGGCTGGGCTGGGGCTGGGGCTGGGCCGGGGCAGGGCTGGGGCTGGGCTGTGGCTGAGGGCAGGGCTGGGCTCGGGCTGGGGCTGGGCTGAGGGCAGGTCTGGGCTAGGTCTGGGGCTGGGGTAGGGGCCGGGGCTGGGGACAGGGCTGGGGCCAGAGCTGGGGCAGGGCTGGGGCTGGGGCTGGGGCTGGGCTGGGGCTGGGTCCAGGGCAGGGGCTGGGCTGGTTCTGGGGCTGGGCCGGGGCAGGGGACAGGGTTAGGATTAGGGCTGGGTCCAGGGCTGGGGCTGGGTCTGAGGCCAGGGCTGGAGCTGGGCTGTGGCTGGGGTGGGCTGGGGCTGGGCTGTGGCTGGGGCTGGGCTGGGGCTAGGGCTGAGGGCAGGGCTGGGCTAGGGCTGGGGCTGGGGAAGGGCTGGGGCTGGGCTGAGGGCAGGGCTGGGGCAGGGCTAGGGCTGGGGCTGGGTCCAGGGCTGGGGCTGGGGCTGGGCCGGGGCAGGGCTGGGGCTGGGCTGTGGCTGAAGGCAGGTCTGGGCTAGGTCTGGGGCTCGGGTAGGGGCCGGGGCTGGGGACAGGGCTGGGTCCAGAGCTGGGGCAGGGCTGGGGCTGCGGCTGGGCTAGGGCTGGGTCCAGGGCAGGGTCTGGGCTGGGTCTGGGGCTAGGATGGGGCAGGGCTGGGGCTGGGGCAGGGGCCGGGGCTGGGGACAGGGCTGGGGCCAGAGCTAGGGCAGGGCTGGGGCCGGGCTGGGGCTGGGCTGGGTTCTGGGCTGGGCTGGGGCGGGGAATGGAGCCGCGGCTGAGGCTGGGCTAGGGTCTGGGCTGGGTCCGGGGCTGCGACTGGGGCTGGGTCCAGGGGTGGGGCTGGGCTGGGGCAGGGCTGTGGCAGGGGCTGGGCTGGGGCTGGGTCCAGGGCAGGGGCTGGGCTGGGGCTGGGGCTGGGCTGGGGCTGGGTCCAGGGCAGGGGCTGGGCTGGGGCTGGGGCTGGGCCGGTGCAGGGCTGGGGCTGGGGCTGGGGCTGAGGGCAGGGCTGGGCTAGGGTTGGAGCCGGAGCTGGGACCAGGGCTGGGAGCAGGGCTGGGACTGAGGTTGGGGCCGGGGCTGGGGCAGGACTAGGTTGGAGGCTGGGCCTTGGGCTGGGGCAGGGCTGGGGGCAGGGATGGGAGTGGGGCTGGGCAGGGGCTGGGCTGGGGCCGGGGCTGCGGCTGGGGCTTAGTCCAGGGCTGGGGCAGGGCTGGGGCTGGGTCCAGGGCTGGGGTTGGCTTGTGGCTGGGCCGAGGGTGGGGCTGGGGCTGCGGCAGGGCTGGGGCGGGGACTGGAGCCGGGGCTGGGGCCAGGGCTGGGAGCAGGGTTGAACTGGGGCGGGGCCTGGAGCCGGGGCTGAGGCTGGGCTAGGGTCTGGGCTGTGGCCGGGGCTGCGACTGGGGCTGGGTCCAGGGCTGGGGCTGGGCTGTGGCTGTGGCTGGGCTGGGGCAGGGTTGGAGCTGGGGCTGGGATGGGGCTGGGTCCAGGGCAGGGGCAGGGCTGGGGCTGGGGCTGGGGCTGGGCTGGGGCAGGGGCTGGGACTGGGGCAGGGCTGGGGCAGGGCTTGGGCAGGGCTGGGGCTGCGGCTGGGCTGGGGCTGGGCTGTGGCTGTGGCTGGGCTGGGGCTGGGGCTGAGGGCAGGACTGGGCTAAGGCTGGGGCTGGGGCAGGGCTGGGGCTGGGCTGAGGGCAGGGCTGGGGCCGGGCTGGGGCTGGGGTTGGGGCTGGGTCCTGGGCTGGGGCTGGGCTGGGGCTGTGGCTGGGGCTGGGGCTGGGGCTGGGCTGGGGCTGGGTCCAGGGCAGGGGCTGGGCTGGGCTGGGGCTGGGGCTGAGGGCAGGGCTGGTCTAGGTCTGGGGCTGGGGCAGGGCTGCGGCCGGGGCTGAGGCTGGGCTGGGTCCTGGGCTGGGGCTGGGGCAAGAACCAATTCTATGGCTGGGCTGGGGCTGGGACAGGGCTGGGGCTGGGGCTGGGGAAGAGCTGGGCTGGGCTGGGGCTGGGGCTGGGCCGGGGCAGGGCTGGGGCTGGGCTGTGGCTGAGGGCAGGGCTGGGCTCGGGCTGGGGCTGGGCTGAGGGCAGGTCTGGGCTAGGTCTGGGGCTGGGGTAGGGGCCGGGGCTGGGGACAGGGCTGGGGCCAGAGCTGGGGCAGGGCTGGGGCTGGGGCTGGGGCTGGGCTGGGGCTGGGTCCAGGGCAGGGGCTGGGCTGGTTCTGGGGCTGGGCCAGGGCAGGGGACAGGGCTGGGTTAGGGCTGGGTCCAGGGCTGGGGCTGGGTCTGAGGCCAGGGCTGGGGCTGGGCTGTGGCTGGGGTGGGCTGGGGCTGGGCTGTGGCTGGGGCTGGGCTGGGGCTAGGGCTGAGGGCAGGGCTGGGCTAGGGCTGGGGCTGGGGAAGGGCTGGGGCTGGGCTGAGGGCAGGGCTGGGGCAGGGCTAGGGCTGGGGCTGGGTCCAGGGCTGGGGCTGGGGCTGGGCCGGGGCAGGGCTGGGGCTGGGCTGTGGCTGAAGGCAGGTCTGGGCTAGGTCTGGGGCTCGGGTAGGGGCCGGGGCTGGGGACAGGGCTGGGTCCAGAGCTGGGGCAGGGCTGGGGCTGCGGCTGGGCTAGGGCTGGGTCCAGGGCAGGGTCTGGGCTGGGTCTGGGGCTAGGATGGGGCAGGGCTGGGGCTGGGGCAGGGGCCGGGGCTGGGGACAGGGCTGGGGCCAGAGCTAGGGCAGGGCTGGGGCCGGGCTGGGGCTGGGCTGGGTTCTGGGCTGGGCTGGGGCGGGGAATGGAGCCGCGGCTGAGGCTGGGCTAGGGTCTGGGCTGGGTCCGGGGCTGCGACTGGGGCTGGGTCCAGGGGTGGGGCTGGGCTGGGGCAGGGCTGTGGCAGGGGCTGGGCTGGGGCTGGGTCCAGGGCAGGGGCTGGGCTGGGGCTGGGGCTGGGCTGGGGCTGGGTCCAGGGCAGGGGCTGGGCTGGGGCTGGGGCTGGGCCGGTGCAGGGCTGGGGCTGGGGCTGGGGCTGAGGGCAGGGCTGGGCTAGGGTTGGAGCCGGAGCTGGGACCAGGGCTGGGAGCAGGGCTGGGACTGAGGTTGGGGCCGGGGCTGGGGCAGGACTAGGTTGGAGGCTGGGCCTTGGGCTGGGGCAGGGCTGGGGGCAGGGATGGGAGTGGGGCTGGGCAGGGGCTGGGCTGGGGCCGGGGCTGCGGCTGGGGCTTAGTCCAGGGCTGGGGCAGGGCTGGGGCTGGGTCCAGGGCTGGGGTTGGCTTGTGGCTGGGCCGAGGGTGGGGCTGGGGCTGCGGCAGGGCTGGGGCGGGGACTGGAGCCGGGGCTGGGGCCAGGGCTGGGAGCAGGGTTGAACTGGGGCGGGGCCTGGAGCCGGGGCTGAGGCTGGGCTAGGGTCTGGGCTGTGGCCGGGGCTGCGACTGGGGCTGGGTCCAGGGCTGGGGCTGGGCTGTGGCTGTGGCTGGGCTGGGGCAGGGTTGGAGCTGGGGCTGGGATGGGGCTGGGTCCAGGGCAGGGGCAGGGCTGGGGCTGGGGCTGGGGCTGGGCTGGGGCAGGGCTGGGGCTGGCGCTGGGCTGGGGCTGGGCTATGGCTGGGTCCAGGGCTGGGGCTGGGCTGTGGCTGTGGCTGGGCTGGGGCTAGGGCTGAGGGCAGGTCTGGGCTAGGGCTGCGGCTGGGGAAGGGCTGGGGCTGGGCTGAGGGCAGGGCTGGGGCAGGGCTGGGGCTGGGGATGGATCTGGGGCTGGGTCCAGGGCTGGGGCTGGGTTGTGGCTGGGGCTGGGCTGGGGCAGGGCTGGGGCTGGGCCTGTGGCTGGGTCTGGGCTGGGGCTGGGCTGGGGCTGGGTCCAGGGCTGGGGCTGGGGCTGTGGCTGGGGCTGGGCTGGGTCTGGGCTGGGGCTGGGCTGGGGCTGGGTCCAGGGATGGGGCTGGGGGCTGGGGCAGGGCTGGGCTAGGTCTGGGCTGGGGCCAGGGCTGGGGCCGTGGGTGGGGCTGGGCTGGGGGCAGGGCTGGGCCTGGGCTGAGTGCAGGTCTGGGTCTGGGTCTGGGGCTGGGCTGAGGGCAGGGCTGGGGTAGGGTTGGAGCCGGAGCTGGGACAGGGCTGGGAGCGGGGCTGGACTGAGGTTGGGGCCGGGGCTGGGGCTGGGTTGGAGCTGGGGCTGGGGCAGGACTAGGCTGGAGGCTGGGCCTTGGGCTGGGACTGGGCTGGGGGCAGGGCTGGGGCTGGGGCTGGGGCTGGGCAGGGCTGGGGGCAAGGATGGGAGTGGGGCTGGGCAGGGGCTGGGCTGGGGCCGGGGGTGGGGCTGGGGCTGGGGTTGGGCTGTGGCTGGGGCTGGGGCAGGGTTAGGGCTGGGTATGGGTCCAGGGCTGGGGCTGGGGCTGGGACCAGGGCTGGGGCTGGGGCTGGGCCGGGGCAGGGCTGGGGCTGGGCTGTGGCTGGGGCTGGGCTGGGGCTAGTTCTGAGGGCAGGGCTGGGGTAGGGATGGGGCTGGGGACAGGGCTGGGGCCAGAGCTGGGGCAGGGCTGGGGCCGGGCTGCGGCTGGTTTGGGTGCAGGGTTGGGGCTGAGGCAGGTCGGGGCTGGGCTGTGGCTGTGGCTGGGCTGGGGCTAGGTCTGAGGGCAGGGCTGGTCTAGGGCTGGGGCTGGGGAAGGGCTGGGGCTGGGCTGAGGGCGGGGCTGGGGCGGGGTTGGGGCTGGGGATGGGTCCAGAGCTGGGGCTGGGGCTGGGACCAGGGCTGGGGCTGGGGCTGGGACCAGGGCTGGGGCTGGGGCTGGGCCGGGGCAGGGCTGGGGTGGGCTGTGGCTGGGACTGGGCTGGGGCTAGTTCTGAGGGCAGGGCTGGGGTAGGGCTGGGGCTGGGGAAGGGCTGGGGCTGGGCTGAGGGCAGGGCTGGGGCAGGGCTGGGGCTGGGGCTGGGTCCAGGGCTGGGGCTGGGTTGTGGCTGGGGCTGGGCTGGGGCAGGGCTGGAGCTGTGGCTGTGGCTGGGTCTGGGCTGTGGCAGGGCTGGGGCTGGGGCTGAGCTGGGGCTGGGTCCAGGCCTGGGGCTGGGCTGTGGCTGGGGCTGAGGGCAGGGCTGGGGCTGCGGCTGGGCTGGGGCTGGGTCCAGGGCAGGGTCTGGGCTGGGTCTGGGGCTGGGCCGGGGCAGGGGTGGGGCTGGGGCAGGGGCTGGGGCTGGGGTTGGGGCTGGGGCTGCGGCAGGGCTGGGGCCGGGGCTGGTACTGGGCTGGGTTCTGGGCTGGACTGGGGTGGGGAATGGAGCCGGGGCTGGGCCCGGGGCTGGGAGCAGGGCTGGGCTGGGGCGGGGACTGGAGCCGGGCCTGCGACTGGGGCTGGGTCCAGGGCTGGGGCTGGGCTGTGGCTGGGGCTGGGCTGGGGCAGGGCTGTGGCTGGGGCTGGGCTGGGGCTGGGGCTGAGGGCAGGTCTGGGCTAGGGCTGGGGATGGGGAAGGGATGGGGCTGGGCTGAGTGCAGGGCTGGGGATGTATCTGGGGCTGGGTCCAGGGTTGGGGCTGGGCTGTGGCTGGGGCTGGGCTGGGGCAGGGTTGGGGCTGGCGCTGGGCTGGGGCTGGGTCCAGGGCAGGGGCAGGGCTGGGGCTGGGGCTGGGACTGGGGCTTGGCTATGGCTGGGTCCAGGGCTGGGGCTGGGCTGTGGCTGGGGCTGGGCTGGGGCTGGGGCTGAGGGCAGGGCTGGGCTAAGGCTGGGGCTGGGGCAGGGCTGGGGCCAGAGCTAGGGCAGGGCTGGGGCCGGGCTGGGGCTGGGCTGGGTTCTGGGCTGGGCTGGGGCGGGGAATGGAGCCGGGGCTGAGGCTGGGCTAGGGTCTGGGCTGGGGCCGGGGCTGCGACTGGGGCTGGGTCCAGGGGTGGGGCTGGGCTGGGGCTGGGGCTGTGGCTGGGGCTGGGTCCAGGGCAGGGGCTGGGCTGGGGCTGGGGCTGGGCCGGTGCAGGGCTGGGGCTGGGGCTGGGGCTGAGGGCAGGGCTGGGGTAGGGTTGGAGCCGGAGCTGGGACCGGGGCTGGGAGCAGGGCTGGGACTGAGGTTGGGGCCGGGGCTGGGGCAGGACTAGGCTGGAGGCTGGGCCTTGGGCTGGGGCTGGGCTGGGGGCAGGGCTGGGGCTGGGGCTGGGGCTGGGGCAGGGCTGGGGGCAGGGATGGGAGTGGGGCTGGGCAGGGGCTGGGCTGGGGCCGGGGGTGGGCTGGGGCTGTGGCTGGGCTGTGGCTGTGGCTGGGGCAGGGCTGGGCTAGGACTGGGCTGGGGCCGGGGCTGCGGCTGGGGCTTAGTCCAGGGCTGGGGCAAGGCTGGGGCTGGGGCCGAGGGTGGGGCTGCCGCTGGTGCTGGGCTGGGCTGGGGCGGGGACTGGAGCCGGGGCTGGGGCCGGGGCTGGGAGCAGGGCTGGGCTGGGGCGGGGACTGGAGCCGGGGCTGAGGCTGGGCTAGGGTCTGGGCTGGGGCCGGGGCTGTGACTGGTGCTGGGTCCAGGGCTGGGGCTGGGTTGTGGCTGGGGCTGGGCTGGGGCAGGGCTGGGTCTGGGGCTGGGGCTGTGGCTGGGTCTGGGCTGGGGCAGGGCTGTGGCTGGGTCTGAGCTGGGGCTGGGTCCAGGGCTGGCGCTGGGCTGTGGCTGGGGCTGGGCTGGGGCTGGGTCCAGGGCTGGGGCTGGGGCTGTGGCTGTGGCTGGGCTGGTGCAGGGCTGGGGCTGGGTCCAGGGCTGGGCTTGGGCTGGGCTGGGGCTGGGGTTGGGCTGGGGCAGGGATGGGGCTGGGCTGGGGCAGGGATGGGATGGGGCCGGGGCAGGGGCTGGGGCTGGGCTGTGGCTGAAGGCAGGTCTGGGCTAGGTCTGGGGCTCGGGTAGGGGCCGGGCCTGGGGACAGGGCTGGGTCCAGAGCTGGGGCAGGGCTGGGGCTGCGGCTGGGCTAGGGCTGGGTCCAGGGCAGGGTCTGGGCTGGGTCTGGGGCTAGGATGGGGCAGGGCTGGGGCTGGGGCAGAGGCCGGGGCTGGGGACAGGGCTGGGGCCAGAGCTAGGGCAGGGCTGGGGCAGGGCTGGGGCTGGGCTGGGTTCTGGGCTGGGCTGGGGCGGGGAATGGAGCCGGGGCTGAGGCTGGGCTAGGGTCTGGGCTGGGGCCGGGGCTGCGACTGGGGCTGGGTCCAGGGGTGGGGCTGGGCTGGGGCAGGGCTGTGGCAGGGGCTGGGCTGGGGCTGGGTCCAGGGCGGGGGCTGGGCTGTGGCTGGGGCTGGGCTGGGGCTGGGTCCAGGGCAGGGGCTGGGCTGGGGCTGGGGCTGGGCCGGTGCAGGGCTGGGGCTGGGGCTGGGGCTGAGTGCAGGGCTGGGCTAGGGTTGGAGCCGGAGCTGGGACCAGGGCTGGGAGCAGGGCTGGGACTGAGGTTGGGGCCGGGGCTGGGGCAGGACTAGGTTGGAGGCTGGGCCTTGGGCTGGGGCAGGGCTGGGGGCAGGGATGGGAGTGGGGCTGGGCAGGGGCTGGGCTGGGGCCGGGGGTGGGGCTGGGGCTGGGGCTGGGCTGTGGCTGTGGCTGGGGCAGGGCTGGGCTAGGGCTGGGCTGGGGCCGGGGCTGCGGCTGGGGCTTAGTCCAGGGCTGGGGCAGGGCTGGGCTGGGTCCAGGGCTGGGGTTGGCTTGTGGCTGGGCCGAGGGTGGGGCTGGGGCTGCGGCAGGGCTGGGGCGGGGACTGGAGCCGGGGCTGGGGCCAGGGCTGGGAGCAGGTTGAACTGGGGCGGGGCCTGGAGCCGGGGCTGAGGCTGGGCTAGGGTCTGGGCTGTGGCCGGGGCTGCGACTGGGGCTGGGTCCAGGGCTGGGGCTGGGCTGTGGCTGTGGCGGGGCTGGGGCAGGGTTGGAGCTGGGGCTGGGGATGGGGCTGGGTCCAGGGCAGGGGCTAGGCTGGGGCTGGGGCTGGGCTGGGGCAGGGTTGGGGCTGGCGCTGGGCTGGGGCTGGGCTATGGCTGGGTCCAGGGCTGGGGCTGGGCTGTGGCTGTGGCTGGGCTGGGGCTGGGGCTGAGGGCAAGTCTGGGCTAGGGCTGGGGCTGGGGATGGATCTGGGGCTGGGTCCAGGGCTGGGGCTGGGTTGTGGCTGGGGCTGGGCTGGGGCAGGGCTGGGGCTGGGCCTGTGGCTGGGTCTGGGCTGGGGCTGGGCTGGGGCTGGGTCCAGGGCTGGGGCTGGGGCTGTGGCTGGGGCTGGGCTGGGTCTGGGCTGGGGCTGGGCTGGGGCTGGGTCCAGGGATGGGGCTGGGGGCTGGGGCAGGGCTGGGCTAGGTCTGGGCTGGGGCCAGGGCTGGGGCCGTGGGTGGGGCTGGGCTGGGGGCAGGGCTGGGCCTGGGCTGAGTGCAGGTCTGGGTCTGGGTCTGGGGCTGGGCTGAGGGCAGGGCTGGGGTAGGGTTGGAGCCGGAGCTGGGACAGGGCTGGGAGCGGGGCTGGACTGAGGTTGGGGCCGGGGCTGGGGCTGGGTTGGAGCTGGGGCTGGGGCAGGACTAGGCTGGAAGCTGGGCCTTGGGCTGGGACTGGGCTGGGGGCAGGGCTGGGGCTGGGGCTGGGGCTGGGCAGGGCTGGGGGCAAGGATGGGAGTGGGGCTGGGCAGGGGCTGGGCTGGGGCCGGGGGTGGGGCTGGGGCTGGGGTTGGGCTGTGGCTGGGGCTGGGGCAGGGTTAGGGGTGGGTATGGGTCCAGGGCTGGGGCTGGGGCTGGGACCAGGGCTGGGGCTGGGGCTGGGCCGGGGCAGGGCTGGGGCTGGGCTGTGGCTGGGGCTGGGCTGGGGCTAGTTCTGAGGGCAGGGCTGGGGTAGGGATGGGGCTGGGGAAGGGCTAGGGCTGGGCTGAGGGCAGGGCTGGGGCAGGGCTGGGCCCGGGGCTGGGAGCAGGGCTGGGCTGGGGCGGGGACTGGAGCCGGGCCTGCGACTGGGGCTGGGTCCAGGGCTGGGGCTGGGCTGTGGCTGGGGCTGGGCTGGGGCTGGGCTGTGGCTGGGGCTGGGCTGGGGCTGGGGCTGAGGGCAGGTCTGGGCTAGGGCTGGGGATGGGGAAGGGATGGGGCTGGGCTGAGTGCAGGGCTGGGGCAGGGCTGGGGCTGGGGATGTATCTGGGGCTGGGTCCAGGGTTGGGGCTGGGCTGTGGCTGGGGCTGGGCTGGGGCAGGGTTGGGGCTGGCGCTGGGCTGGGGCTGGGTCCAGGGCAGGGGCATGGCTGGGGCTGGGGCTGGGACTGGGGCTGGGCTATGGCTGGGTCCAGGGCTGGGGCTGGGCTGTGGCTGGGGCTGGGCTGGGGCTGGGGCTGAGGGCAAGTCTGGGCTAGGGCTGGGGCTGGGGAAGGGCTGGGGCTGGGCTGAGGGCAGGGCTGGGGCAGGGCTGGGGCTGGGGATGGATCTGGGGCTTGGTCCAGGGCTGTGGCTGGGTTGGGGGTGGGGGTGGGGCTGGGGCTGGGCTGTGGCTGGGGCTGTGGCTGGGTCTGGGCTGGGACAGGGCTGGGGCTGGGGCTGAGCTGGGGCTGGGTCCAGGGCTGGGGCTGGGCTGTGGCTGGGGCTGGGCTGGGGCTGGGTCCAGGGCTGGGGCTGGGGCTGTGGCTGGGGCTGGGCTGGGGCAGGGCTGGGGTTGGGTCCACGGCTGGGGCTGGGCTGAGCTGGGGCTGGGTCCAGGGCTGGGGCTGGGCTGTGGCTGTGGCTGTGGCTGGGGGTGTGCTGGGCTGGGGCTGGGGCTGGGCTGGGGCAGGGATGGGGCAGGGGCTGGGGCCGCGGCTGGGCTAGGGCTAGGCTGGGCTGGGGTCTGGGCTGGGGCCGGGGCTGCTACTGGGGCTGGGTGCAGGGCTGGGGCTGGGCTGTGGCTGGGGCTGGGCTGGGGCTGGGTCCAGAGCAGGGGCTGGGCTGGGGCTGGGGCTGGGCCGGTGCAGGGCTGGGGCTGGGGCTGGGGCTGAGGGCAGGGCTGGGGTAGGGTTGGAGCCGGAGCTGGGACCGGGGCTGGGAGCAGGGCTGGGACTGAGGTTGGGGCCGGGGCTGGGGCTGGGCTGTGGCTGTGGCTGTGGCTGGGGGTGTGCTGGGCTGGGGCTGGGGCTGGGCTGGGGCAGGGATGGGGCAGGGGCTGGGGCCGCGGCTGGGCTAGGGCTAGGCTGGGCTGGGGTCTGGGCTGGGGCCGGGGCTGCGACTGGGGCTGGGTGCAGGGCTGGGGCTGGGCTGTGGCTGGGGCTGGGCTGGGGCTGGGTCCAGGGCAGGGGCTGGGCTGGGGCTGGGGCTGGGCCGGTGCAGGGCTGGGGCTGGGGCTGGGGCTGAGGGCAGGGCTGGGGTAGGGTTGGAGCCGGAGCTGGGACCGGGGCTGGGAGCAGGGCTGGGACTGTGGTTGGGGCCGGGGCTGGGGCAGGACTAGGCTGGAGGCTGGGCCTTGGGCTGGGGCTGGGCTGGGGGCAGGGCTGGGGCTGGGGCTAGGACTGGGGCAGGGCTGGGGGCAGGGATGGGAGTGGGGCTGGGCAGGGGCTGGGCTGGGGCCGGGGGTGGGCTGGGGCTGTGGCTGGGCTGTGGCTGTGGCTGGGGCAGGGCTGGGCTAGGACTGGGCTGGGGCCGGGGGCTGCGGCTGGGGCTTAGTCCAGGGCTGGGGCAAGGCTGGGGCTGGGGCCGAGGGTGGGGCTGCCGCTGGTGCTGGGCTGGGCTGGGGCGGGGACTGGAGCCGGGGCTGGGGCCGGGGCTGGGAGCAGGGCTGGGCTGGGGCGGGGACTGGAGCCGGGGCTGAGGCTGGGCTAGGGTCTGGGCTGGGGCCGGGGCTGCGACTGGTGCTGGGTCCAGGGCTGGGGCTGGGTTGTGGCTGGGTCTGGGCTGGGGCAGGGCTGTGGCTGGGTCTGAGCTGGGGCTGGGTCCAGGGCTGGCGCTGGGCTGTGGCTGGGGCTGGGCTGGGGCTGGGTCCAGGGCTGGGGCTGGGGCTGTGGCTGGGGCTGGGCTGGGGCAGGGCTGGTGCTGGGTCCAGGGCTGGGCTTGGGCTGGGCTGGGGCTGGGGCTGGGCTGGGGCAGGGATGGGACTGGGATGGGGCAGGGATGGGGCGGGGGGCTAGGGCAGGGCTGGGCTAGGGCTGGGATGGGGCCGGGGCTGGGGCTGGGCTGGGGCAGGGATGGGGCGAGGGCTGGGGTAGGGCTGCGCTAGGGCTGGGCTGGGGCCGGTGCTGGGGCCGTGGGTGGGGCTGGGCTGTGGGCTGGGCTGGGCCTGGGCTGAGGGCAGGGCTGGGCTAGGTCTGGGGCAGGGGCAGGGCTGCGGCCGGGGCTGAGGCTGGGCTGGGTTCTGGGCTGGGGGTGAGGTGGGAACCAAGTCTATTGATGGGCTGGGGCAGGACTAGGCTGGAGGCTGGGCCTTGGGCTGTTACTGGGCTGGGGGCAGGGCTGGGGCTGGGGGCTGGGGCTGGGCAGGGCTGGGGGCAAGGATGGGAGTGGGGCTGGGCAGGGGCTGGGCTGGGGCCGGGGGTGGGGCTGGGGCTGGGGTTGGGCTGTGGCTGGGGCTGGGGCAGGGTTAGGGCTGGGGATGGGTCCAGGGCTGGGGCTGGGGCTGGGGCTGGGACCAGGGCTGGGGCTGGGGCTGGGCCGGGGCAGGGCTGGGGCTGGGCTGTGGCTGGGGCTGGGCTGGGGCTAGTTCTGAGGGCAGGGCTGGGGTAGGGATGGGGCTGGGGACAGGGCTGGGGCCAGAGCTGGGGCAGGGCTGGGGCCGGGCTGCGGCTGGTTTGGGTGCAGGGTTGGGGCTGAGGCAGGTCGGGGCTGGGCTGTGGCTGTGGCTGGGCTGGGGCTAGGGCTGAGGGCAGGGCTGGTCTAGGGCTGGGGCTGGGGAAGGGCTGGGGCTGGGCTGAGGGCGGGGCTGGGGCGGGGTTGGGGCTGGGACTGGGTCCAGAGCTGGGGCTGGGGCTGGGACCAGGGCTGGGGGCTGGGGCTGGGCCGGGGCAGGGCTGGGGTGGGCTGTGGCTGGGACTGGGCTGGGGCTAGTTCTGAGGGCAGGGCTGGGGTAGGGCTGGGGCTGGGGAAGGGCTGGGGCTGGGCTGAGGGCAGGGCTGGGGCAGGGCTGGGGCTGGGGCTGGGTCCAGGGCTGGGGCTGGGTTGTGGCTGGGGCTGGGCTGGGGCAGGGCTGGAGCTGTGGCTGTGGCTGGGTCTGGGCTGTGGCAGGGCTGGGGCTGGGGCTGAGCTGGGGCTGGGTCCAGGGCTGGGGCTGGGCTGTGGCTGGGGCTGAGGGCAGGGCTGGGGCTGGGCTGTGGCTGAGGGGAGGTCTGGGCTAGGTCAGGCGCTGGGGTAGGGGCCGGGGCTGGGGACAGGGCTGGGGCCAGAGCTGGGGCTGCGGCTGGGCTGGGGCTGGGTCCAGGGCAGGGTCTGGGCTGGGACTGGGGCTGGGCCGGGGCAGGGGTGGGGCTGGGGCAGGGGCTGGGGCTGGGGTTGGGGCTGGGGCTGCGGCAGGGCTGGGGCCGGGGCTGGTACTGGGCTGGGTTCTGGGCTGGACTGGGGTGGGGAATGGAGCCGGGGCTGGGCCCGGGGCTGGGAGCAGGGCTGGGCTGGGGCGGGGACTGGAGCCGGGCCTGCGACTGGGGCTGGGTCCAGGGCTGGGGCTGGGCTGTGGCTGGGGCTGGGCTGGGGCAGGGCTGTGGCTGGGGCTGGGCTGGGGCTGGGGCTGAGGGCAGGTCTGGGCTAGGGCTGGGGATGGGGAAGGGATGGGGCTGGGCTGAGTGCAGGGCTGGGGCAGGGCTGGGGCTGGGGATGTATCTGGGGCTGGGTCCAGGGTTGGGGCTGGGCTGTGGCTGGGGCTGGGCTGGGGCAGGGTTGGGGCTGGCGCTGGGCTGGGGCTGGGTCCAGGGCAGGGGCAGGGCTGGGGCTGGGGCTGGGACTGGGGCTGGGCTATGGCTGGGTCCAGGGCTGGGGCTGGGCTGTGGCTGGGGCTGGGCTGGGGCTGGGGCTGAGGGCAAGTCTGGGCTAGGGCTGGGGCTGGGGAAGGGCTGGGGCTGGGCTGAGGGCAGGGCTGGGGCAGGGCTGGGGCTGGGGATGGATCTGGGGCTTGGTCCAGGGCTGTGGCTGGGTTGGGGGTGGGGGTGGGGCTGGGGCTGGGCTGTGGCTGGGGCTGTGGCTGGGTCTGGGCTGGGGCTGGGTCCAGGGCTGGGGCTGGGGCTGTGGCTGGGGCTGGGCTGGGGCTGGGCTGGGGGCTGGCTCCAGGGCTGGGGCTGGGCTGAGCTGGGGCTGGGTCCAGGGCTGGGGCTGGGCTGTGGCTGTGGCTGTGGCTGGGGGTGTGCTGGGCTGGGGCTGGGGCTGGGCTGGGGCAGGGATGGGGCAGGGGCTGGGGCCGGGGCTGGGCTAGGGCTAGGCTGGGCTGGGGTCTGGGCTGGGGCCGGGGCTGCGACTGGGGCTGGGTGCAGGGCTGGGGCTGGGCTGTGGCTGGGGCTGGGCTGGGGCTGGGTCCAGGGCAGGGGCAGGGCTGGGGCTGGGGCCGGGGCTGGTACTGGGCTGGGTTCTGGGCTGGACTGGGGTGGGGAATGGAGCCGGGGCTGGGCCCGGGGCTGGGAGCAGGGCTGGGCTGGGGCGGGGACTGGAGCCGGGCCTGCGACTGGGGCTGGGTCCAGGGCTGGGGCTGGGCTGTGGCTGGGGCTGGGCTGGGGCAGGGCTGTGGCTGGGGCTGGGCTGGGGCTGGGGCTGAGGGCAGGTCTGGGCTAGGGCTGGGGATGGGGAAGGGATGGGGCTGGGCTGAGTGCAGGGCTGGGGCAGGGCTGGGGGCTGGGGATGTATCTGGGGCTGGGTCCAGGGTTGGGGCTGGGCTGTGGCTGGGGCTGGGCTGGGGCAGGGTTGGGGCTGGCGCTGGGCTGGGGCTGGGTCCAGGGCAGGGGCAGGGCTGGGGCTGGGGCTGGGACTGGGGCTGGGCTATGGCTGGGTCCAGGGCTGGGGCTGGGCTGTGGCTGGGGCTGGGCTGGGGCTGGGGCTGAGGGCAAGTCTGGGCTAGGGCTGGGGCTGGGGAAGGGCTGGGGCTGGGCTGAGGGCAGGGCTGGGGCAGGGCTGGGGCTGGGGATGGATCTGGGGCTTGGTCCAGGGCTGTGGCTGGGTTGGGGGTGGGGGTGGGGCTGGGGCTGGGCTGTGGCTGGGGCTGTGGCTGGGTCTGGGCTGGGGCTGGGTCCAGGGCTGGGGCTGGGGCTGTGGCTGGGGCTGGGCTGGGGCTGGGCTGGGGCTGGCTCCAGGGCTGGGGCTGGGCTGAGCTGGGGCTGGGTCCAGGGCTGGGGCTGGGCTGTGGCTGTGGCTGTGGCTGGGGGTGTGCTGGGCTGGGGCTGGGGCTGGGCTGGGGCAGGGATGGGGCAGGGGCTGGGGCCGGGGCTGGGCTAGGGCTAGGCTGGGCTGGGGTCTGGGCTGGGGCCGGGGCTGCGACTGGGGCTGGGTGCAGGGCTGGGGCTGGGCTGTGGCTGGGGCTGGGCTGGGGCTGGGTCCAGGGCAGGGGCTGGGCTGGGGCTGGGGCTGGGCCGGTGCAGGGCTGGGGCTGGGGCTGGGGCTGAGGGCAGGGCTGGGGTAGGGTTGGAGCCGGAGCTGGGACCGGGGCTGGGAGCAGGGCTGGGACTGAGGCTGGGGCCGGGGCTGGGGCTGCGTTGGGGCCAAGGCTAGGGCAGGACTAGGCTGGAGGCTGGGCCTTCAGCTGGGGCTGGGCTGGGGGCAGGGCTGGGGCTGGGGCTGGGGCTGGGGCTGGGGCAGGGCTGGGGGCAGGGATGGGAGTGTGGCTGGGCAGGGGCTGGGCTGGGGCCGGGGGTGGGGCTGGGGCTGGGGCTGGGCTGTGGCTGGGGCTGGGGCAGGGCTGGGCTAGGTCTGGGCTGGGGCCGGGGCTGCGGCTGGGGCTGGGTCCAGGGCTGGGGTTGGGCTGTGGCTCTGGCCGAGGGTGGGGCTGGGGCTGGGGCTGCGGCAGGGCTGGGGCCGGGGCTGGTGCTGGGCTGGGCTGGGGCGGGGACTGGAGCCGCGGCTGAGGCTGGGCTAGGGTCTGGGCTGGGGCTGGGCTGTGGCTGGGGCTGTGCTGGGGCAGGGTTGGGACTGGGGCTGGGCTGGGGCTGGGTCCAGGGCAGGGGCAGGGCTGGGGGTGGGGCTGGGACTGGGACAGGGCTGGGGCAGGGCTTGGGCACGGCTGGGGCTGGGCCTGGGTTATGGCTGGGTCCACGGCTGGGGCTGGGCTGTGGCTGGAGCTGGGCTGGGGCTGGGGCTGAGGGCAGGTCTGGGCTAGGGCTGGGGCTGGGGAAGGGCTGGGGCTGGGCTGAGGGCAGGGCTGGGGTAGGGCTGGGGCTGGGGCTGGATCTGGGGCTGGGTCCACGGCTGGGGCTGGGTTGTGGCTGGGTCTGGGCTGGGGCAGGGCTGGGGCTGGGGCTGAGCTGGGGCTGGGTCCAGGGCTGGGGCTGGGCTGTGGCTGGGCTGGGGTTGGGTCCAGGGCTGGGGTTGGGGCTGTGGCTGGGGATGGGCTGGGTCAGGGGCTGGGCCCGTGGGTGAGGCTAGGGTGGGGTCTGGGCTGGGCCTGGGCTGAGGGCAGGGCTGGGCTAGGTCTGGGGCTGGGCTGAGGGCAGGGATGGGAGTGAGTGGGGCAGGTCTGGGGCTGGGGGCGGGAACCAAGTCTATGGCTGGTCTGGGGCTGGGACAGGGCTGGGGCTGGGGCTGGTGCAGGGGCAGGGCTGGGGGCAGGGGATGGGAGTGGGGCTGGGCTGATGCCGGGGCTGGGCTGGGGCAGGGCAGGGGCTGGGGCTGGGCTGGGGCTGGGACGGGGCAGGGCTGGGGCTGGGGCAGGGGCCGGGGCTGGGGACAGGGCTGGGAGCAGGGCTGGGCTGGGGCGGGCACTGGAGCCGGGGCTGAGGTTGGGCTAGGGTCTGGGCTGGGGCCGGGGCTGCGTGTGGGGGCTGGGTCCAGGGCTGGGCTGGGATGTGGCTGGGGCTGGGCTGGGGCAGGGCTGTGGCAGGGGCTGGGCTGGGGCTGGGTCCAGGGCAGGTGCTGGGCTGGGGCTGGGGCTGGGCCGGTGCAGGGCTGGGGCTGGGGCTGGGGCTGAGGGCAGGGCTGGGGTAGGGTTGGAGCCGGAGCTGGGACCGGGGCTGGGAGCAGGGCTGGGACTGAGGTTGGGGGCCGGGGCTGGGGCAGGACTAGGCTGGGAGGCTGGGCCTTGGCTGGGGGCTGGGCTGGGGGCAGGGCTGGGGCTGGGGCTGGGGCTGGGGCTGTGGCTGGGCTGTGGCTGGGCTGTGGCTGTGGCTGGGGCAGGCCTGGGCTAGGACTGGGCTGGGGCCGGGGCTGCGGCTGGGGCTTAGTCCAGGGCTGGGGGCAAGGCTGGGGCTGGGTCCAGGGCTGGGGTTGGGCTGTGGCTGGGGCCGAGGGTGGGGCTGCCGCTGGTGCTGGGCTGGGCTGGGGCGGGGACTGGAGCCGGGGCTGGGGGCCGGGGCTGGGAGCAGGGGCTGGGCTGGGGCGGGGACTGGAGCCGGGGCTGAGGCTGGGCTAGGGTCTGGGCTGGGGCCGGGGCTGCGACTGGGGCTGGGTCCAGGGCTGGGGCTGGGTTGTGGCTGGGGCTGGGCTGGGGCAGGGCTGGGTCTGGGGCTGGGGCTGTGGCTGGGTCTGGGCTGGGGCAGGGCTGTGGCTGGGTCGGAGCTGGGGCTGGGTCCAGGGCTGGCGCTGGGCTGTGGCTGTGGCTGGGCTGGGGCTGGGTCCAGGGCTGGGGCTGGGGCTGTGGCTGTGGCTGGGCTGGGGCAGGGCTGGGGCTGGGTCCAGGGCTGGGCTTGGGCTGGGCTGGGGCTGGGGCTGGGCTGGGGCAGGGATGGGGCTGGGCTGGGGCAGGGATGGGGCGGGGGCTGGGGCAGGGCTGGGCTAGGGCTGGGATGGGGGCCGGGGCTGGGGCTGGGCTGGGGCAGGGATGGGGCGAGGGCTGGGGCAGGGCTGCGCTAGGGCTGGGGCTGGGGCCGGTGCTGGGGCCGTGGGTGGGGCTGGGCTGTGGGGCTGGGCTGGGCCTGGGCTGAGGGCAGGGCTGGGCTAGGTCTGGGGCTGGGGCAGGGCTGCGGCCGGGGCTGAGGCTGGGCTGGGTTCTGGGCTGGGGGTGGGGTGGGAACCAAGTCTATGGCTGGGCTGGGGCTGCAACAGGGCTGGGGCTGGGGATGGGGCTGGGGCTGGGGCAGGGCTGGGGCTAGGGCTGGGCTAGGGCTGGGTCCAGGGCTGGGGCTGGGCTGGGGCTGGGGCTGAGGGCAGGCCTGGGCTAGGGGCTGGGGCTGGGGAAGGGGCTGGGGCTGGACTGATGGCAGGGCGGGGGGCACGGCTGGGGCTGGGGTTGTGGCAGGGGCTGGGCTGGGGCAGGGGCTGGGGCTGGGGCTGTGGCTGGGTCTGGGCTGGGGCAGGGCTGGGGCTGGGGCTGAGCTGGGACTGGGTCCAGGGCTGGGGCTGGTGTTGGGGCTGGGTCCAGGGCAGGGGCTGGGCTGGGGCTGGGGCTGGGTCTGTGCTGGGCTGGGGCTGGGCTGGGGCAGGGATGGGGCGGGGGCTGGGGCAGGGCTGGGCTAGGGCTGGGCTGGGGTGGTGGCTGGGGGGTGGACTGGGGCAGGGCTGGGACTGGGGCTGTGCTGGGGCTGGGTTAGGGCTGGGGCTGGGTCCAGGGCTGGGGCTGGGCTGGGGCCGGGGCTGGGCTGGCGCAGGGCTGGGGCTGGGGTTGGGGCTGGGTCCAGGGCAGGGGCTGGGCTGGGGCTGGGGCTGGGGCCAGGGCTGGGGCTGGGGCTGGGCTGGGTCTAGGGCTGGGGCTGGGGCGGTGGCTGGGGCTGGGCTGGCGCAGGGCTGGGGCTGGGGTTGGGGCTGGGTCCAGGCCAGGGGCTGGGCTGGGGCTGGGGCTGGGGCCAGGGCTGGGGCTGGGGCTGGGGCTGGGCTGGGTCTAGGGCTGGGGCTGGGCGGTGGCTGGGGCTGGGCTGGGGCAGGGGCTGGTGCTGGGGCTGGGCTGGGGCAGAGGGTGGGGCTGGGCTGGGAGTAGGGCTGGGCACGGGCCGGGGCTGTGGTCGGGGCTAGGAGCAGGGCTGGGACTGAGGTTGGGACTGGGGCTGGGGCTGGGGCTGAGCTGGGGCCGAGGGTGGGGCTAGGGCTGGGCTAGGGGCTGGAGGTTGGGCTGGGGGCTGATGCAGGGCTGGGGCCGGGGCTGAGGCTGGGCTATGGTCTGGGCTGGGCCTGGGACAGGGCTGGGGCAGGGCTGGGGCTGGGGCTGGGGCTGGGGCCGGGGCTGAGGCTGGGCTATGGTCTGGGCTGGGCCTGGGACAGGGCTGGGGCAGGGCTGGGGCTGGGGGCTGGGGCTGGGGCTGGGACAAGACTGAGGCTGTGGCAGGGCTGGGGCTGGGGCTGGGGCTGGGGCTCGGGCAGGGCTGGGGCCGGGTCTGGGGCTGGGCTGGGGCTGGGGCTGGGGCTGGGACAAGACTGAGGCTGTGGCAGGGCTGGGGCTGGGCTGTGGGCAGGGCTGGGGCAGGGCTGGGCTGGGGCTGGGGCTGGGTCCAGGGCTGGGGCTGGGTTGTGGCTCGGGCTGGGCTGGGGCAGGGCTGGGGCTGGGTCCAGGGCTGGGGTTGGGCTGTGGCTGGGGCCGAGGGTGGGGCTGGGGCTGGGGCTGCGGCAGGGCTGGGGCCGGGGCTGGTGCTGGGCTGGGCTGCGGCAGGGGACTGGAGCCGGGGCTGGGGCCGGGGCTGGGAGCAGGGCTGGGCTGGGGGCAGGGACTGGAGCCGGGGCTGAGGCTGGGCTAGGGTCTGGGCTGGGGCCGGGGCTGGCGACTGGGGCTGGGTCCAGGGCTGGGGCTGGGCTGTGGCTGTGGCTGGGCTGGGGCTGGGTCCAGGGCTGGGGCTGGGCTGGGGCTGTGCTGGGGCAGGGCTGGTGCTGGGCTGTGGCTGGGGTTGGGCTGGGGCTGGGGTCCAGGGCTGGCGCTGGGCTGGGCTGTGCTGGGCTGGGGCTGGGGCTGGGCTGGGGCAGTGATGGGGCGGGTGCTGGGGCAGGGCTGGGCTAGGGCTGGGGCTGGGTGGTGGCTGGGGGTGGACTGGGGCAGGGCTGGGACTGGGGCTGGGCTGGGGCTGGGTTAGGGCTGGGGCTGGGTCCAGGGCTGGGGCTGGGCTGGGGCCTTGGCTGGGCTGGCGCAGGGCTGGGGCTGGGGTTGGGGCTGGGTCCAGGGCAGGGGCTGGGCTGGGGCTGGGGCTGGGGCCAGGGGCTGGGGCTGGGGGCTGGGCTGGGTCTAGGGCTGGGGCTGGGCGGTGGCTGGGGCTGGGCTGGCGCAGGGCTGGGGCTGGGGTTGGGTCTGGGTCCAGGGCAGGGGCTGGGGCTGGGCCTGGGGCTGGGGCCAGGGCTGGGGCTGGGGCTGGGGCTGGGCTGGGTCTAGGGCTGGGGCTGGGCGGTGGCTGGGGGCTGGGCTGGGGCAGGGCTGGTGCTGGGGCTGGGCTGGGGCCGAGGGTGGGCTGGGCTGGGAGTAGGGCTGGGCACGGGCCGGGGCTGTGGTCGGGGCTAGGAGCAGGGCTGGGACTGAGGTTGGGGCTGGGGCTGGGGGCTGGGGCTGAGCTGGGGCCGAGGGTGGGGCTGGGCTGGGACTGAGACTGGGCTGGGGTAGGGCTGGGGCAGGGAAGGGGCTGCGGACAGGGCTGGGGCCAGAGCTGGGGCAGGGCTGGGGCCAGAGCTGGGGCAGGGCTGGGGCCGGGCTGGGGCTTGGTTCGTTGCACGGCTGGGGCTGGGGGCAGGGATGGGGCTGAGTCTGGGTTTGGGGCTGGGCCAAGGATGGGGCCAGGGCTGGGGCTGGGGCTGGGCTAGGGGCTGGAGGTTGGGCTGGGGCTGATGCAGGGGCTGGGGCAGGGCTGGGGCTGTGGCAGGGCTGGGGCCGGGGCTGAGGCTGGGCTATGGTCTGGGCTGGGCCTGGGACAGGGCTGGGCCCGAGGCTGGGGCAGGGCTGGGGCTGGGCTAAGGGCAGGGCTGGGTTAGGGCTGTGGATGTGCAGGGCTGGGCTAGGGCTGGGCTGGGGCCAGGGGATGGGGCCGTGGGTGGGGCTGGGCTGCGGTCTGGGGCTTAGCTGGGGCTGGGTCCAGGGCTGGGGCTGGGCTGCGGCTGGGGCTGAGGGCAGGGCTGGTCTAGGACTGGGGCTGGGGAAGGGCTGGGGCCGGGGCTGAGGCTGGCTGGGACAGGGCTGGGGCTGGGGCTGTAACCAAGTCTTGAGCAGGGCTGGGGCTAGGGCTGGGGCCAGGGCTGGGCAGGACTGGAGCTGAGGTTGGGCCTGGACTGGGTTCTGGGCTGGGCCTGGAGCAGGGCTGGGCCCGTGGCTGGGGGATGGCTGGGGTAGAGCTAGGGCTGGAGCTGGGGGTCGGGGCTGGGAGCAGGGCTGGGACTGAGGTTGGGGCCGGGGCTGGGGCTGGGGCTGGGCTGGGACAGAGGGTGGGGCTGGGGACAGGGCTGTGGCAGGGGCTGGGGCTGGGGCTGGGGCTGGGGGCTGGGGCAGGGCTGCGGCCCGGGTCTGGGGCAGGGCTGGGGCTGGGCTGGGGCTGGGGGCTAGGGTGAGGGCAGGACTGGGGCTGGGGCAGGGATGGGGCTGGGCTGTGGGCAGGGCTGGGGCAGGGCTGGGCTGGGGCTGGGGCTGGGGTCCAGGGCTGGGGTTGGGCTGTGGCTGGGGCCGAGGGTGGGGCTGGGGCTGGGGCTGCGGCAGGGCTGGGGCGGGGACTGGAGCCGGGGCTGGGGCTGGGCTAGGGTCTGGGCTGGGGCCGGGGCTACAACTGGGGCTGGGACCAGGGCTGGGTCTGGGGCTGAGCTGGGGCTGGGTCCAGGGCTGGCGCTGGGCTGTGGCTGGGGCTGGGCTGGGGCAGGGCTGGGGCTGGGTCCAGGGCTGGGGCTGGGCTGTGGGCTGGGGCTGGGCCTGGGCTGAGGGCAGGGCTGGGCTAGGTCTGGGGGCTGGGGCAGGGCTGCGGCCGGGGCTGAGGCTGGGCTGGGTTCTGGGCTGGGGGTGGGGCGGGAACCAAGTCTATGGCTGGGCTGGGGCTGCGACAGGGCTGGGGCTGGGGCTGGGGCAGGGTTGGGGGCAGGGATGGGAGTGGGGCTGGGCTGGGGCAGGGCAGGGGCTGGGGCTGGGCTGGGGCTGGGTCCAGGGCAGGGGCTGGGCTGGGGCTGGGGCTGGGCCGGGGCAGGGCTGGGGCTGGGGCAGGGGCCGGGGCTGGGGACAGGGCTGGGAGCAGGGCTGGGCTGGGGCGGGCACTGGAGCCGGGGCTGAGGTTGGGCTAGGGTCTGGGCTGGGGCCGGGACTGCGACTGGGGCTGGGTCCAGGGCTTGGGCTGGGATGTGGCTGGGGCTGGGCTGGGGCAGGGCTGTGGCAGGGGCTGGGCTGGGGCTGGGTCCAGGGCAGGGGCTGGGCTGGGGCTGGGGCTGGGCCGGTGCAGGGCTGGGGCTGGGGCTGGGGCTGAGGGCAGGGCTGGGGTAGGGTTGGAGCCAGAGCTGGGACCAGGGCTGGGAGCAGGGCTGGGGGGACTGAGAATGGGGCCGGGGGCTGGGGCAGGACTAGGCTGGAGGCTGGGCCTTTGACTGGGGCCGGGGGGGGGCTGGGGCTGGGACTGCGGCAGGGCTGGGGCCGGGGCAGGTGCTGGGCTGGGCTGGGGCTGGGCTGGGGCTGGGGCTGAGCTGGGGCTGGTCCAGGGCTGGGGCTGGGCTGTGGCTGGGGCTGGGCTGGGGCAGGGCTGGGGCTGGGTCCAGGGCCGGGGCTGGGTTGTGGCTGGGGCTGGGCTGGGGCAGGGCTGGGGCTGGGGCTGTGGCTGGGTCTGGGCTGGGGCAGGGCTGGGCCTGGGGCTGAGCTGGGGCTGGTCCAGGGCTGGGGCTGGGCTGTGGCTGGGGCTGGGCTGGGGCTGGGTCCAGGGCTGGGGCTGGGGCTGTGGCTGGGGCTGGGCTGGGGCAGGGCTGGGGCTGGGGCTGTGCTGGGCTGGGGCTGGGGCTGGGACTGTGCTGGCTGGGGCTGGGGCTGTGCTGGGCTGGGGCTGGGGCTGGGCTGGGGCAGGGATGGGGCGGGGGGCTGGGGCAGGGCTGGGCTAGGGCTGTGCTGGGGCCGGGGCTGGGGCCGTGGGTGGGGCTGGGCTGGGGGCTGGGCTGGGCATGGGCTGAGGGCAGGGCTGGGCTAGGTCTGGGGCTGGGGCAGGGCTGCGGCCGGGGCTGAGGTTGGGCTGGGTTCTGGGCTGGGGCTGGGGCGGGAACCAAGTCTATGGCTGGGCTGGGGCTGAGACAGGGCTGGGGCTGGGGCTGGGGCAGGGCTGGGCTAGGGCTGGGCTGGGGCCGGGGCTGCGGCTGGGGGCTTAGTCCAGGGCTGGGGCAGGGCTGGGGCTGGGTCCAGGCTGGGGTTGGGCTGTGGCTGGGGCCGAGGGTGGGGCTGGGGCTGGGGGCTGCGGCAGGGCTGGGACCGGGGCTGGTGCTGGGCTGGGCTGGGGCGGGGACTGGAGCCGGGGCTGGGGCCAGGGCTGGGAGCAGGGCTGGGCTGGGGCGGGGACTGGAGCCGGGGCTGAGGCTGGGCTAGGGTCTGGGCTGTGGCCGGGGCTGCGACTGGTGCTGGGTCCAGGGCTGGGGCTGGGTTGTGGCTGGGGCTGGGCTGGGGCAGGGCTGGGGCTGGGGCTGGGTTGTGGCTGGGTCTGGGCTGGGGCGGGGCTGTCGCTGGGGCTGAGCTGGGCTGGTCCAGGGCTGGGGCTGGGGCGGGGCTGGGGCACGGCTGGGGCTGGGTCCAGGGCTGGGGCTGGGGTTGTGGCTTCGGCTGTGCTGGGGCAGGGATGGGGCTGGGGCTGGGGCAGTGCTGGGCTAGGGCTGGGCTGGGGCCGGGGCTGGGGGCCGTGGGTGGGGCTGGGCTGGGGGCTGGGCTGGGCCTGGGCTGAGGGCAGGGCTGGGCTAGGGCTGGGGGCTGGGCTGAGGGCAGGGCTGGGCTAGGTCTGGGGCTGGGGCAGGGGCAGGGCTGCGGCCGGGGCTGAGGTTGGGCTGGGGTTCTGGGCTGGGCTGGGGCGGGGAACCAAGTCTATGGCTGGGCTGGGGCTGGGGCTGGGGCAGGGCTGGGGCAGGGCTGGGGCTGGGGCTGGGACAAGGACTGAGGCTGTGGCAGGGCTGGGGATGGGGCTGGAGCTGGGGCTGGGGCTGGGCTGGGGCAGGGTCCAGGGCTGGGTTTGGGCTGTGGCTGGGGCCGAGGGTGGGGCTGGGGCTGGGGCTGCGGCAGGGCTGGGGCCGGGGCTGAGGCTGGGCTGGGTTCTGGGCTGGGGCTGGGGCGGGAACCAAGTCTATGGCTGGGCTGGGGCTGGGGCTGGGACAGGGCTGGGGCTGGGGCTGGGGCAGGGCTGGGGGTGGCAGGGATGGGAGTGGGGCTGGGCTGGGGCGGGGGCTGGGCAGGGGCAGGGCAGGGGCTGGGGCTGGGCTGGGGCTGGGTCCAGGGCAGGGGCTGGGCTGCGGCTGGGGCTGGGCCGGGGCAGGGCTGGGGCTGGGGCAGGGGCCGGGGCTGGGGACAGGGCTGGGAGCAGGGCTGGGCTGGGGCGGGCACTGGAGCCGGGGCTGAGGTTGGGCTAGGGTCTGGGCTGGGGCCGGGGCTGCGACTGGGGCTGGGTCTAGGGCTTGGGCTGGGATGTGGCTGTGGCTGGGCTGGGGCAGGGCTGTGGCAGGGTCTGGGCTGGGGCTGGGTCCAGGGCAGGGGCTGGGCTGGGGCTGGGGCTGGGCCGGTGCAGGGCTGGGGCTGGGGCTGGGGCTGAGGGCAGGGCTGGGGTAGGCTTGGAGCCGGAGCTGAGACCGGGGCTGGGAGCAGGGCTGGGACTGAGGTTGGGGCCGGGGCTGGGGCTGGGTTGGGGCCAAGGCTGGGGCAGGACTAGGCTGGAGGCTGGGCCTTGGGCTGGGGCTGGGCTGAGGGCAGGGCTGGGGCTGGGGCTGGGGCTGGGGCTGGGGCTGGGGCAGGGCTGGGAGCAGGGATGGGAGTGTGGCTGGGCAGGGGCTGGGCTGGGGCCGGGGGTGGGGCTGGGGCTGGGGCTGGGCTGTGGCTGGGGCTGGGGCAGGGCTGGGCTAGGGCTGGGCTGGGGCCGTGGCTGCAGCTGGGGCTGGGTCCAGGGCTGGGGTTGGGCTGTGGCTCTGGCCGAGGGTGGGGCTGGGGCTGGGGCTGGGGCTGCGGCAGGGCTGGGGCCGGGGCTGGTGCTGGGCTGGGCTGGGGCGGGGGACTGGAGCCGGGGCTGGGGCCGGGGCTGGGAGCAGGGCTGGGCTGGGGCGGGGACTGGAGCCGCGGCTGAGGCTGGGTTCGGGTCTGGGCTGGGGCTGGGCTGTGGCTGGGGCTGTGCTGGGGCAGGATTGGGGCTGGGGCTGGGCTGGGGCTGGGTCCAGGGCAGGGGCAGGGCTGGGGCTGGGGCTGGGTTATGGCTGGGTCCACGGCTGGGGCTGGGCTGTGGCTGGAGCTGGGCTGGGGCTGGGGCTGAGGGCAGGTCTGGGCTAGGGCTGGGGCTGGGGAAGGGCTGGGGCTGGGCTGAGGGCAGGGCTGGGGTAGGGCTGGGGCTGGGGCTGGATCTGAGGCTGGGTCCACAGCTGGGGCTGGTTTGTGGCTGGGTCTGGGCTGGGGCAGGGCTGGGGCTGGTGCTGAGCTGGGGCTGGGTCCAGGGCTGGGGCTGGGCTGTGGCTGGGGCTGGGCTGGGGCTGGGTCCAGGGCTGGGGTTGGGGCTGTGGCTGGGGATGGGGATGGGCTGGGTCCAGGGCTGGGCCCGTGGTTGAGGCTAGGGTGGGGTCTGGGCTGGGCCTGGGCTGAGGGCAGGGCTGGGCTAGGTCTGGGGCTGGGCTGAGGGCAGGGATGGGAGTGGGGCAGGTCTGGGGCTGGGGCGGGGAACGAAGTCTATGGCTGGTCTGGGGCTGGGACAGGGCTGGGGCTGGGGCTGGGGCTGCGGCAGGGCTAGGGGCAGGGATGGGAGTGGGGCTGGGCTGATGCCGGGGATGGGCTGGGGCAGGGCAGGGGCTGGGGCTGGGCTGGGGCTGGGCCGGGGCAGGGCTGGGGCTGGGGCAGGGGCCGGGGCTGGGGACAGGGCTGGGAGCAGGGCTGGGCTGGGGCGGGCACTGGAGCCGGGGCTGAGGTTGGGCTAGGGTCTGGGCTGGGGCCGGGGCTGCGACTGGGGCTGGGTCCAGGGCTTGGGCTGGGTTGTGGCTGGGGCTGGGCTGGGGCTGGGTCCAGGGCTGAGGCTGGGGCTGTGGCTGGGGCTGGGCTGGGGCTGTGCTGGGCTGGGGCTGGGGCTGGGCTGGGGCAGGGCTGGGGCGGGGGCTGGGGCAGGGCTGGGCTAGGGCAGGGCTGGGGCCGGGGCTGGGGCCGTGGGTGGGGCTGGGCTGGGGGCGGGGCTGGGCTGGGGGCTGGGCTGGGCCTGGGCTGAGGGCAGGGCTGGGCTAGGGCTGGGGCTGGGCTGAGGGTAGGGCTGAGGGCAGGGCTGGGCTAGGGCTGGGCCTGGGCTGAGGGCAGGGCTGGGCTAGGGCTGGGGCTGGGCCGGGGCAGGGCTGGGGCTGGACTGTGGCTGGGGCTGGTCTGGGGCTAGGGCTGAGGGCAGGACTGGGCTGGGCTGGGCTGGGGCTGGGGCTGGGCCG
The DNA here is from genome assembly GCF_026170545.1 of Melanerpes formicivorus. Lineage (NCBI taxonomy): Eukaryota > Metazoa > Chordata > Aves > Piciformes > Picidae > Melanerpes > Melanerpes formicivorus. The sequence goes on from NW_027143208.1 coordinate 57,301, forward strand.
GGGCAGGGCTGTGGCTGGGCTGTGGCTGAGGGCAGGGCTGGGCTAGGTCTGGGGCTGGGGTAGGGGCCGGGGCTGGGGAGAGGGCTGGGGCCAGAGCTGGGGCAGGGCTGGGGCTGCGGCTGGTCTGCGGCTGGGTCCAGGGCAGGGTCTGGGCTGGGTCTGGGGCTGGGCCGGGGCAGGGGTGGGGCTGGGGCAGGGGCTGGGGCTGGGGTTGGGGCTGGGGCTGCGGCAGGGCTGGGGCCGGGGCTGGTACTGGGCTGGGTTCTGGGCTGGGCTGGGGTGGGGAATGGAGCCGGGGCTGGGCCCGGGGCTGGGAGCAGGGCTGGGCTGGGGCGGGGACTGGAGCCGGGCCTGCGACTGGGGCTGGGTCCAGGGCTGGGGCTGGGCTGTGGCTGGGGCTGGGCTGGGGCAGGGCTGTGGCTGGGGCTGGGCTGGGGCTGGGGCTGAGGGCAGGTCTGGGGTAGGGCTGGGGCTGGGGCTGGATCTGGGGCTGGGTCCACGGCTGGGGCTGGGTTGTGGCTGGGTCTGGGCTGGGGCAGGGCTGGGGCTGGGGCTGAGCTGGGGCTGGGTCCAGGGCTGGGGCTGGGCTGTGGCTGGGGCTGGGCTGGGGCTGGGTCCAGGGCTGGGGTTGGGGCTGCGGCTGGGGATGGGCTGGGTCCGGGGCTGGGCCCGTGGGTGAGGCTAGGGTGGGGTCTGGGCTGGGCCTGGGCTGAGGGCAGGGCTGGGCTCGGTCTGGGGCTGGGCTGGGGGCAGGGCTGGGGCTGGGGCTGGGGCTGGGGCAGGGCTGGGGGCAGGGATGGGAGTGGGGCTGGGCAGGGGCTGGGCTGGGGCCAGGGGTGGGCTGGGGCTGGGGCTGGGCTGCGGCTGAGGCTGGGGCAGGGCTGGGCTAGGACTGGGCTGGGGCCAGGGCTGCGGCTGGGGCTTAGTCCAGGGCTGGGGCAGGGCTGGGGCTGGGTCCAGGGCTGGCGCTGGGCTGTGGCTGGGGCTGGGCTGGGGCTGAGGGCAGGGCTGGGCTGGGCTGGAGCTGGGGGCAGGGGCCGGGGCTGGGGACAGGGCTGGGGCCAGAGCTGGGGCAGGGCTGGGGCCGGGCTGGAGCTGGGTTCGGTGCAGGGCTGGGGCTGGGGCAGCGCGTGGGCTGGAACAGGGCTGGGCTAGGGCTGGGCTGGGGCCGGGGCTGGGGCCAGGGGTGGGGCTAGGACTGGGCTGGGGCCGGGGATGGGGCCGTGGGTGGGGCTGGACTGGGGTCGGGGTTGGGCCTGGGGCAGGGCTGGGGATGAGGCTGGGGGTGGTGCTGGGGCTGGGTCCAGGGTGGGGATGGGGCTGGGCTGGGAGCAGGGCTGGGGCTGGGCAGTGGCTGGGGCTGGGCTGGGGCTCGGTTAGGGCAGGGGCTGGGAGCAGGGCCGGGGCTGGGTCCAGGTCCGGGGCTGGGCTGGGGTTGGGGCTGGGCTGGCGCAGGGCTGGGGCTGGGTCCAGGGTGGGGATGGGGCTGGGCTGGGAGCAGGGCTGGGGCTGGGCAGTGGCTGGGGCTGGGCTGGGGCTCGGTTAGGGCAGGGGCTGGGAGCAGGGCCGGGGCTGGGTCCAGGTCCGGGGCTGGGCTGGGTTTGGGGCTGGGCTGGCGCAGGGCTGGGGCTGGGTCCAGGGCTGGGGCTGGGGCTGGGTCCAGGGCAGGGCCTGGGCTAGACCCGAGTCTGGGTCTGGGCTGGGGCAGGGCTGGGGCTGGGGCTGGGGCTGGGTCCAGGGTGGGGATGGGGCTGGGCTGGGGTACAGGGCTGGGGCTGGGCGGTGGCTGGGGCTGTTCTGGGGCAGGGCTGGGACTGGGGCTGGGCTGGGGCTGGGGCTGGGTCCAGGGCAGGGGCTAGGCTGGGGCTGGTGCTGGGGCTGGGCTGGGGCAGGGCTGGGGCTGGGGTGGGTCCAGGGCTGGGGCTGAGGCTGGGTCCAGGGCTGGGGCTGGGTGGTGGCTGGGGCTGGGCTGGGGCAGGTCTGGGGCTGGGGCTGGGCTGGGGCCGAGAGTGGGGCTGGGCAGGGCTGGTCCCAAGGCTGGGGCAGGGCTGGAGTAGGGCTGGGGCTGGGGCAGGGCTGTGGGCAGGAATGGGGCTGGTGCTGGGCTGTGGCTGGGGCTGTGGTTGGGGCTGGGCTGGGACTGAGGTTGGGGCCGGGCCTGGGGCTGGCTTGGGGCCGGTGCTGAAGCAGGACTGGGCTGGAGGCTGGGCCTTGGCCTGGGGCTGGTCTGGGGGCAGGGCTGGGGCTGGGGTGGGAACCAAGTCTATGGCTGGGCTGGGGCTGGGGCTGGGGCTGGGGCAGGACTGGGGCTGGGACAGGGCTGGGGCCGGGGCTGGGGCTGGGCCTGGGGCAGGGCTGGGGGCAGGGATGGGAGTGGGGCTGGGCAGGGGCCGGGGCTGGGGCCGGGGCCGGGAGCAGGGCTGGGACTGAGGTTGGGGCTGGGGCTGGGGCTGGGGCTGGGTTGGGGCCGGTGCTGAATCAGGACTGGGCTGGAGGCTGGGCCTTGGGCTGGGGCCGGGCTGCGGGCAGGGCTGGGGCTGAGGCGGGAACCAAGTCTATGGCTGGACTGGGGCTGGGGCTGGGGCCAGGGCTGGGGCAGGACTGGGGCTGGGGCAGGGCTGGGGCTGAGGGTGGGTCTGGACTGGGTTCTGGGCTCTGCCAGGGGCACAGCTGGGACCGTGGCTGGGGCAGGGCTGGGGTAGGGCTGGGGCCGGGGCTCGGGTCGGGGCTGGGAGCAGGGCTGGGACTGAGGTTGGGGCTGGGGCTGGGCTGGGGCTAGGGCTGAGGGCAGGGCTGGGCTAGGGCTGGGGCTGGGGCTGGGGAAGGGCTGGGGCTGGGCTGAGGGCAGGGCTGGGGCAGGGCTGGGGCTGGGGATGGGTCCAGGGCTGGGGCTGGGGCTGGGCCGGGGCAGGGCTGGGGCTGGGCTGTGGCTGAAGGCAGGTCTGGGCTAGGTCTGGGGCTCGGGTAGGGGCCCGGGGCTGGGGACAGGGCTGGGGCTGGGCTGGGTCTGGGGCTAGGATGGGGCAGGGCTGGGGCTGGGGCAGGGGCCGGGGCTGGGGCAGTGTTGGGTGCAGGGCTGGGGCTGGGGCAGGGCAGGGGCTGGAACAGGGCTGGGGCTGGGTTGTGGCTGGGGCTGGGCTGGGGCAGGGCTGGGGCTGGGGCTGTGGCTGGATCTGGGCTGGGGCAGGGCTGGGGCTGGGGCTGAGCTGGGGCCCGGTCCAGGGCTGGGGCTGGGCTGTGGCTGTGGCTGGGCTGGGGCTGGGTCCAGGGGTGGGGCTGTGGCTGTGGCTGGGGCTGGGCTGGGGCGGGGCTGGGGCGGGGATGGGGCAGGGCTGGGCTAGGGCTGGGCTGGGGCCGGGGCTGGGGCCGTGGGTGGGGCTGGGCTGGGGGCTGTGCTGGGCCTGGGCTGAGGGCAGGGCTGGGCTAGGGCTGGGGCTTGGTTCGTTGCACGGCTGGGGCTGGGGGAAGGGATGGGGCTGAGTCTGGGTTTGGGGCTGGGCCAACATGGGGCCAGGGCTGGGGCTGGGGCTGGGCTAGGGGCTGGAGGCTGGGCTGGGGCTGATGCAGGGCTGGGGCCAGGGCTGAGGCTGGGCTATGGTCTGGGCTGGGCCTGGGACAGGGCTGGGCCCGAGGCTGGGGCAGGGCTGGGGCTGGGCTAAGGGCAGGGCTGGGTTAGGGCTGTGGCTGTGCAGGGCTGGGCTAGGGCTGGGCTGGGGCCGGGGATGGGGCCGTGGGTGGGGCTGGGCTGCGGTCTGGGGCTGAGCTGGGGCTGGGTCCAGGGCTGGGGCTGGGCTGTGGCTGGGGCTGAGGGCAGGGCTGGTCTAGGACTGGGGCTGGGGAAGGGCTGGGGCCGGGGCTGAGGCTGGGCTGGGACAGGGCTGGGGCTGGGGCTGTAACCAAGTCTTGAGCAGGGCTGGGGCTAGGGCTGGGGCCAGGGCTGGGGCAGGACTGGAGCTGAGGTTGGGCCTGGACTGGGTTCTGGGCTGGGCCTGGAGCAGGGCTGGGCCCGTGGCTGGGGGAGGGCTGGGGTAGAGCTAGGGCTGGGGCTGGGGTCGGGGCTGGGAGCAGGGCTGGGACTGAGGTTGGGGCCGGGGCTGGGGCTGGGCTGGGACCGAGGGTGGGGCTGGGGCCGGGTCTGGGGCAGGGCTGGGGCTGGGGCTGGGGCTGGGGCTGGGACAAGACTGAGGCTGTGGCAGGGCTGGGGCTGGGGCTGGGGCTGGGGCTGGGGCTGGGGCTGGGCTCGGGCAGGGCTGGGGCCGGGTCTGGGGCTGGGCTGGGGCTGGGGCTAGGGTGAGGGCAGGACTGGGGCTGGGGGCAGGGATGGGGCTGGGCTGTGGGCAGGGCTGGGGCAGGGCTGGGCTGGGGCTGGGGCTGGGTCCAGGGCTGGGGCTGGGTTGTGGCTCGGGCTGGGCTGGGGCAGGGCTGTGGCTGGGTCCAGGGCTGGGGTTGGGCTGTGGCTGGGGCCGAGGGTGGGGCTGGTGCTGGGGCTGGGGCAGGGCTCTGGCTGGGTCCAGGGCTGGGGTTAGGCTGTGGCTGGGGCCGAGGGTGGGGCTGGGGCTGGGGCTGCGGCAGGGCTGGGGCCGGGGCTGGTGCTGGGCTGGGCTGGGGCGGGGACTGGAGCCGGGGCTGGGGCCGGGGCTGGGAGCAGGGCTGGGCTGGGGCAGGGACTGGAGCCGGGGCTGAGGCTGGGCTAGGGTCTGGGCTGGGGCCGGGGCTGCGACTGGGGCTGGGTCCAGGGCTGGGGCTGGGCTGTGGCTGGGGCTGGGCTGGGGCAGGGCTGGTGCTGGGGCTGGGTTGTGGCTGGGTCTGGGCTGGGGCGGGGCTGGGGCTGGGCTGGGGCTGGGTCCAGGGCTGGGGCTGGGGCTGTGGCTGGGGCTGGGCTGGGGCAGGGCTGGGGCTGGGTCCAGGGCTGGGGTTGGGCTGGGGCTGGGGCTGGGCTGGGGCAGGGATGGGGCGGGGGCTGGGTTGGGGCAGGGCTGCGCTAGGGGTGGGGGTGGGGTAGGGCTGGGGCGGGGACTGGAGCCGGGGCTGGGGCCGGGGCTGGGAGCAGGGCTGGGCTGGGGCAGGGCCTGGAGCCGGGGCTGAGGCTGGGCTAGGGTCTGGGCTGTGGCCGGGGGCTGCGACTGGGGCTGGGTCCAGGGCTGGGGCTGGGCTGTGGCTGGGGCTGGGCTGGGGCTGGGTCCAGGGCTGGGGCTGGGGCTGTGGATGGGGCTGGGCTCGGGCAGGGCTGGGGCCGGGTCTGGGGCTGGGCTGGGGCTGGGGCTAGGGTGAGGGCAGGACTGGGGCTGGGGCAGGGATGGGGCTGGGCTGTGGGCAGGGCTGGGGCAGGGCTGGGCTGGGGCCGGGGCTGGGGCCAGGGGTGGGGCTAGGACTGGGCTGGGGCGGCGGGGATGGGGCCGTGGGTGGGGCTGGACTGGGGTCTGGGCTGGGCCTGGGGCAGGGCTGGGGATGAGGCTGGGGTGGTGCTGGGGCTGGGTCCAGGGTGGGGATGGGGCTGGGCTGGGAGCAGGGCTGGGGCTGGGCAGTGGCTGGGGCTGGGCTGGGGCTCGGTTAGGGCAGGGGCTGGGAGCAGGGCCGGGGCTGGGTCCAGGTCCGGGGCTGGGCTGGGGTTGGGGCTGGGCTGGCGCAGGGCTGGGGCTGGGTCCAGGGTGGGGATGGGGCTGGGCTGGGAGCAGGGCTGGGGCTGGGCAGTGGCTGGGGCTGGGCTGGGGCTCGGTTAGGGCAGGGGCTGGGAGCAGGGCCGGGGCTGGGTCCAGGTCCGGGGCTGGGCTGGGGTTGGGGCTGGGCTGGCGCAGGGCTGGGGCTGGGTCCAGGGCTGGGGCTGGGGCTGGGTCCAGGGCAGGGCCTGGGCTAGACCCGAGTCTGGGTCTGGGCTGGGGCAGGGCTGGGGCTGGGGCTGGGGCTGGGTCCAGGGTGGGGATGGGGCTGGGCTGGGGTACAGGGCTGGGGCTGGGCGGTGGCTGGGGCTGTTCTGGGGCAGGGCTGGGACTGGGGCTGGGCTGGGGCTGGGGCTGGGTCCAGGGCAGGGGCTAGGCTGGGGCTGGTGCTGGGGCTGGGCTGGGGCAGGGCTGGGGCTGGGGTGGGTCCAGGGCTGGGGCTGAGGCTGGGTCCAGGGCTGGGGCTGGGTGGTGGCTGGGGCTGGGCTGGGGCAGGTCTGGGGGCTGGGGCTGGGCTGGGGCCGAGAGTGGGGCTGGGCAGGGGCTGGTCCCAAGGCTGGGGCAGGGCTGGAGTAGGGCTGGGGCTGGGGCAGGGCTGTGGGCAGGAATGGGGCTGGTGCTGGGCTGTGGCTGGGGCTGTGGTTGGGGCTGGGCTGGGACTGAGGTTGGGGCCGGGCCTGGGGCTGGCTTGGGGCCGGTGCTGAAGCAGGACTGGGCTGGAGGCTGGGCCTTGGCCTGGGGGCTGGTCTGGGGGCAGGGCTGGGGCTGGGGTGGGAACCAAGTCTATGGCTGGGCTGGGGCTGGGGCTGGGGCTGGGGCAGGACTGGGGGCTGGGACAGGGCTGGGGCCGGGGCTGGGGCTGGGCCTGGGGCAGGGCTGGGGGCAGGGATGGGAGTGGGGGCTGGGCAGGGGCCGGGGGCTGGGGCCGGGGCCGGGAGCAGGGCTGGGACTGAGGTTGGGGCTGGGGCTGGGGCTGGGGCTGGGTTGGGGCCGGTGCTGAATCAGGACTGGGCTGGAGGCTGGGCCTTGGGCTGGGGCCGGGCTGCGGGCAGGGCTGGGGCTGAGGCGGGAACCAAGTCTATGGCTGGACTGGGGCTGGGGCTGGGGGCCAGGGCTGGGGCAGGACTGGGGCTGGGGGCAGGGCTGGGGCTGAGGGTGGGTCTGGACTGGGTTCTGGGCTCTGCCAGGGGCACAGCTGGGACCGTGGCTGGGGCAGGGCTGGGGTAGGGCTGGGGCCGGGGCTCGGGTCGGGGCTGGGAGCAGGGCTGGGACTGAGGTTGGGGCTGGGGCTGGGCTGGGGCTAGGGCTGAGGGCAGGGCTGGGCTAGGGCTGGGGCTGGGGCTGGGGAAGGGCTGGGGCTGGGCTGAGGGCAGGGCTGGGGCAGGGCTGGGGCTGGGGATGGGTCCAGGGCTGGGGCTGGGGCTGGGCCGGGGCAGGGCTGGGGGCTGGGCTGTGGCTGAAGGCAGGTCTGGGCTAGGTCTGGGGCTCGGGTAGGGGCCCGGGGCTGGGGACAGGGCTGGGGCTGGGCTGGGTCTGGGGCTAGGATGGGGGCAGGGGCTGGGGCTGGGGCAGGGGCCGGGGCTGGGGCAGTGTTGGGTGCAGGGCTGGGGCTGGGGCAGGGCGGGGGCTGGAACAGGGCTGGGGCTGGGTTGTGGCTGGGGCTGGGCTGGGGCAGGGGCTGGGGCTGGGGCTGTGGCTGGATCTGGGCTGGGGCAGGGCTGGGGCTGGGGCTGAGCTGGGGCCCGGTCCAGGGCTGGGGCTGGGCTGTGGCTGTGGCTGGGCTGGGGCTGGGTCCAGGGGTGGGGCTGTGGCTGTGGCTGGGGCTGGGCTGGGGCGGGGCTGGGGCGGGGATGGGGCAGGGCTGGGCTAGGGCTGGGCTGGGGGCCGGGGCTGGGGCCGTGGGTGGGGCTGGGCTGGGGGCTGTGCTGGGCCTGGGCTGAGGGCAGGGCTGGGCTAGGGCTGGGGGCTTGGTTCGTTGCACGGCTGGGGCTGGGGGAAGGGATGGGGCTGAGTCTGGGTTTGGGGGCTGGGCCAACATGGGGCCAGGGCTGGGGCTGGGGCTGGGCTAGGGGCTGGAGGCTGGGCTGGGGCTGATGCAGGGCTGGGGCCAGGGCTGAGGCTGGGCTATGGTCTGGGCTGGGCCTGGGACAGGGCTGGGCCCGAGGCTGGGGCAGGGCTGGGGCTGGGCTAAGGGCAGGGCTGGGTTAGGGGCTGTGGCTGTGCAGGGCTGGGCTAGGGCTGGGCTGGGGCCGGGGATGGGGCCGTGGGTGGGGCTGGGCTGCGGTCTGGGGCTGAGCTGGGGCTGGGTCCAGGGCTGGGGCTGGGCTGTGGCTGGGGCTGAGGGCAGGGCTGGTCTAGGACTGGGGCTGGGGAAGGGCTGGGGCCGGGGGCTGAGGCTGGGCTGGGACAGGGCTGGGGCTGGGGGCTGTAACCAAGTCTTGAGCAGGGCTGGGGCTAGGGCTGGGGCCAGGGCTGGGGCAGGACTGGAGCTGAGGTTGGGCCTGGACTGGGTTCTGGGCTGGGCCTGGAGCAGGGCTGGGCCCGTGGCTGGGGGAGGGCTGGGGTAGAGCTAGGGCTGGGGCTGGGGTCGGGGCTGGGAGCAGGGCTGGGACTGAGGTTGGGGCCGGGGCTGGGGCTGGGCTGGGACCGAGGGTGGGGCTGGGGCCGGGTCTGGGGCAGGGCTGGGGCTGGGGCTGGGGCTGGGGCTGGGACAAGACTGAGGCTGTGGCAGGGCTGGGGCTGGGGCTGGGGCTGGGGCTGGGGCTGGGGCTGGGCTCGGGCAGGGCTGGGGCCGGGTCTGGGGCTGGGCTGGGGCTGGGGCTAGGGTGAGGGCAGGACTGGGGCTGGGGCAGGGATTGGGGCTGGGCTGTGGGCAGGGCTGGGGCAGGGCTGGGCTGGGGCTGGGGCTGGGTCCAGGGCTGGGGCTGGGTTGTGGCTCGGGCTGGGCTGGGGCAGGGCTGTGGCTGGGTCCAGGGCTGGGGTTGGGCTGTGGCTGGGGGCCGAGGGTGGGGCTGGTGCTGGGGGCTGGGGCAGGGCTCTGGCTGGGTCCAGGGCTGGGGTTAGGCTGTGGCTGGGGGCCGAGGGTGGGGCTGGGGCTGGGGCTGCGGCAGGGGCTGGGGCCGGGGCTGGTGCTGGGCTGGGCTGGGGCGGGGGACTGGAGCCGGGGGCTGGGGGCCGGGGCTGGGAGCAGGGCTGGGCTGGGGCAGGGACTGGAGCCGGGGCTGAGGCTGGGCTAGGGTCTGGGCTGGGGGCCGGGGGCTGCGACTGGGGCTGGGTCCAGGGCTGGGGCTGGGCTGTGGCTGGGGCTGGGCTGGGGCAGGGCTGGTGCTGGGGCTGGGTTGTGGCTGGGTCTGGGCTGGGGCGGGGCTGGGGCTGGGCTGGGGCTGGGTCCAGGGCTGGGGCTGGGGCTGTGGCTGGGGCTGGGCTGGGGCAGAGCTGGGGCAGGGTCCAGGGCTGGGGTTGGGCTGGGGCTGGGGCTGGGCTGGGGCAGGGATGGGGCGGGGGCTGGGTTGGGGGCAGGGCTGCGCTAGGGGTGGGGGTGGGGTAGGGCTGGGGCGGGGACTGGAGCCGGGGCTGGGGCCGGGGCTGGGAGCAGGGCTGGGCTGGGGCAGGGCCTGGAGCCGGGGCTGAGGCTGGGCTAGGGTCTGGGCTGTGGCCGGGGCTGCGACTGGGGCTGGGTCCAGGGCTGGGGCTGGGCTGTGGCTGGGGCTGGGCTGGGGCTGGGTCCAGGGCTGGGGCTGGGGGCTGTGGATGGGGCTGGGCTGGGGCAGGGCTGGGGCTGGGGCTGGGTTGTGGCTGGGTCTGGGCTGGGGCTGGGTCCAGGGCTGGGGCTGGGGCTGTGGATGGGGCTGGGCTGGGGCTGGGCTGGGGCTGGGGCTGGGTCCAGGGCTGGGGCTGGGCTGTGGCTGGGGCTGGGGCTGTGCTGGGCTGGGGCTGGGGCTGTGCTGGGGCAGGGATGGGGCGGGGGCTGGGGCAGGGCTGGGCTAGGGCTGGGCTGGGGCTGGGGCTGGGGCTGTGCTGGGCTGGGGTGGGGCTGGGCTGGGGCAGCCATGGGGGCGGGGGCTGGGGCAGGGCTGGGCTAGGGCTGGGCTGGGGCCGGGGGCTGGGGCCGTGGGTGGGGCTGGGCTGGGGGCTGGGCTGGGCCTGGGCTGAGGGCAGGGCTGGGCTAGGGCTGGGGCTGGGCTGAGGGCAGGGCTGGGCTAGGTCTGGGGCTGGGGCAGGGCTGCAGCCGGGGCTGAGGCTGGGCTGGGTTCTGGGCTGGGGCTGGGGGCGGGAACCAAGTCTATGGCTGGGCTGGGGCTGGGGCTGGGGCAGGGCTGGGGCTGGGCTGGGCTGGGGCGGGGACTGGAGCCGGGGCTGAGGCTGGGCTAGGGTCTGGGCTGGGGCCGGGGGCTGCGACTGGGGCTGGGTCCAGGGCTGGGGCTGGGTTGTGGCTGGGGCTGGGCTGGGGCAGGGCTGGGTCTGGGGCTGGGGCTGTGGCTGGGTCTGGGCTGGGGCAGGGCTGGGGCTGGGCCTGAGCTGGGGCTGGGTCCAGGGCTGGCGCTGGGCTGTGGCTGGGGCTGGGCTGGGGCTGGGTCCAGGGCTGGGGCTGGGGCTGTGGCTGGGGCTGGGCTGGGGCAGGGCTGGGGCTGGGTCCAGGGCTGGGGTTGGGCTGGGGCTGGGGCTGTGCTGGGCTGGAGCTGGGGCTGGGCTGGGGCAGGGATGGGGTGGGGGGCTGGGGCAGGGCTGGGCTAGGGGGTGGGGCTGGGGTAGGGCTGGGGCCGGGGCTGAGGCTGGGCTGGGTTCTGGGCTGGGCCTGGGACAGGACTGGGCCCGAGGCTGGGGCAGGGCTGGGCTAGGGCTAGAGGCAGGGCTGGGGCCGGGGGCTGGGAGCAGGGCTGGCACTGAGGTTGGGGCTGGGGGCTGGGGCAGGACTAGGCTGGAGGCTGGGCCTTGGGCTGGGGATGGACTCGTGGCATGGCTGGGGCTGGGGCTCGGCATGGGGAAGGGCTGTACTAGGGCTGGGCTGGGGCCGGGGGCTGGGGCTGGGGCAAGGCTGGGCCTGTTCTGGGACCGGGACTGGGCTGGGGTAGGGCTGGGGCAGGGAAGGGGCTGGGGACAGGGCTGGGGCTGGGGCTGAGCTGGGGCTGGGTCCAGGGCTGGGGGCTGGACTGTGGCTGGGGCTGGGCTGGGGCTGGGTCCAGGGCTATGGCTGGGGCTGTGGCTGGGGCTGGGCTGGGGCTGGGCTGGGGCTGGGTCCAGGGCTGGGGCTGGGGCTGGGGGCTGGGGCTGGGCTGGGGCTGGGCTGGGGCTGGGGCTGTGCTGGGCTGGGGCTGGGGCTGGGCTGGGGCAGGGGCTGGGACTGGGGCAGGGCTGGGGCAGGGCTTGGGCAGGGCTGGGGCTGGGGCTATGCTGGGCTGGGGCTGGGGCTAGGGCTGGGGCTGGGGCTGGGGCTGGGGCTGGGGCTGGGGCTGTGCTGGGCTGGGGCTGGGGCTAGGGCTGGGGGCAGGGGCTGGGACTGGGGCTGGGCTGGGGCTGGGTCCAGGGCAGGGGCTGGGCTGGGGCTGGGGGCTGGGCCGGTGCAGGGCTGGGGCTGGGGCTGGGGCTGAGGGCACGGCTGGGGTAGGGTTGGAGCCGGAGCTGGGACCGGGGCTGGGAGCAGGGCTGGGACTGAGGTTAGGGCCGGGGATGGGGCTGGGTTGGGGCCAAGGCTGGGGCAGGACTAGGCTGGAGGCTGGGCCTTCAGCTGGAGCTGGGCTGGGGGCAGGGCTGGGGCTGGGGCTGGGGCTGGGGCTGGGGCAGGGCTGGGGGCAGGGATGGGAGTGAGGCTAGGCAGGGGCTGGGCTGGGGCCGGGGGTGGGGCTGGGGCTGGGGGCTGGGCTGTGGCTGGGGCTGGGGCAGGGCTGGGCTAGGGCTGGGCTGGGGCCGTGGCTGCAGCTGGGGTTGGGTCCCAGGGCTGGGGTTGGGCTGTGGCTCTGGCCGAGGGTGGGGCTGGGGCTGGGGCTGCGGCAGGGCTGGGGCCGGGGCTGGTGCTGGGCTGGGCTGGGGGTGGGCACTGGAGCCGGGGCTGGGGCCCGGGCTGGGAGCAGGGCTGGGCTGGGGCGGGGACTGGAGCCGCGGCTGAGGCTGGGCTAGGGTCTGGGCTGTGGCCGGGGCTGCGACTGGGGCTGGGTCCAGGGCTGGGGCTGGGTTGTGGCTGGGTCCACGGCTGGGGCTGGGCTGTGGCTGGAGCTGGGCTGGGGCTGGGGCTGAGGGCAGGTCTGGGCTAGGGCTGGTGCTGGGGAAGGGCTGGGGCTGGGCTGAGGGCAGGGCTGGGGTAGGGCTGGGGCTGGGGCTGGATCTGGGGCTGAGTCCACAGCTGGGGCTGGGTTGTGGCTGGGTCTGGGCTGGGGCAGGGCTGGGGGCTGGGGCTGAGCTGGGGCTGGGTCCAGGGCTGGGGCTGGGCTGTGGCTGGGGATGGGCTGGGTCCGGGGCTGGGCCCGTGGGTGAGGCTAGGGTGGGGTCTGGGCTGGGCCTGGGCTGAGGGCAGGGCTGGGCTAGGTCTGGGGCTGGGCTGAGGGCAGGGATGGGAGTGGGGCAGGTCTGGGGGCTGGGGCGGGAACGAAGTCTATGGCTGGTCTGGGGCTGGGACAGGGCTGGGGCTGGGGCTGGGGCTGCGGCAGGGCTGGGGGCAGGGATGGGAGTCAGGGCAGGGGCTGGGGCTGGGCTGGGGCTGGGCCGGGGCAGGGCTGGGGCTGGGGCAGGGGCCGGGGCTGGGAACAGGGCTGGGAGCAGGGCTGGGCTGTGGCGGGGGACTGGAGCCGGGCCTGCGACTGGGGCTGGGTCCAGGGCTGGGGCTGGGCTGTGGCTGGGGCTGGGCTGGGGCAGGGCTGTGGCTGGGGCTGGGCTGGGGCTGGGGCTGAGGGCAGGTCTGGGCTAGGGCTGGGGATGGGGAAGGGATGGGGCTGGGCTGAGTGCAGGGCTGGGGCAGGGCTGGGGCTGGGGATGGATCTGGGGCTGGGTCCAGGGCTGGGGCTGGGCTGTTGCTGGGGGCTGGGCTGGGGCAGGGTTGGGGCTGGCGCTGGGCTGGGGCTGGGTCCAGGGCAGGGGCAGGGCTGGGGCTGGGGCTGGGACTGGGGCTGGGCTATGGCTGGGTCCAGGGCTGGGGCTGCGCTGTGGCTGGGGCTGGGCTGGGGCTGGGGCTGAGGGCAAGTCTGGGCTAGGGCAGGGGCTGGGGAAGGGCTGGGGCTGGGGATGGATCTGGGGCTGGGTCCAGGGCTGTGGCTGGGTTGGGGGTGGGGCTGGGGCTGGGCTGTGGCTGGGGCTGTGGCTGGGTCTGGGCTGGGGCAGGGCTGGGGCTGGGGCTGAGCTGGGGCTGGGTCCAGGGCTGGGGCTGGGCTGTGGCTGGGGCTGGGCTGGGGCTGGGTCCATGGCTGGGGCTGGGCTGTGGCTGGGGCTGGGCTGGGGCTGGGTCCAGGGCTGGGGCTGGGGCTGTGGATGGGGCTGGGGCTGGGGCTGTGCTGGGCTGGGGCTGGGGCTGGGCTGGGGCAGGGATGGGGCGGGGGCTGGGGCCGGGGCTGGGCTAGGGCTGGGCTGGGCTAGGGTCTGGGCTGGGGCCGGGGCTGCGACTGGGGCTGGGTCCAGGGCTGGGGCTGGGCTGTGGCTGGGGCTGGGCTGGGGCTGGGTCCAGGGCAGGGGCTGGGCTGGGGCTGGGGCTGGGCCGGTGCAGGGCTGGGGCTGGGGCTGTTGCTGAGGGCAGGGCTGGGGTAGGGTTGGAGCCGGAGCTGGGACCGGGGCTGGGAGCAGGGCTGGGACTGAGGTTGGGGGCCGGGGCTGGGGCTGGGTTGGGGCCAAGGCTGGGGCAGGACTAGGCTGGAGGCTGGGCCTTGGGCTGGGGCTGGGCTGAGGGCAGGGCTGGGGCTGGGGCTGGGGCTGGGGCTGGGGCAGGGCTGGGAGCAGGGATGGGAGTGTGGCTGGGCAGGGGCTGGGCTGGGGCCGGGGGTGGGGCTGGGGCTGGGGCTGGGCTGTGGCTGGGGCAGGGCTGGGCTAGGGCTGGGCTGGTGCCGTGGCTGCAGCTGGGGCTGGGTCCAGGGCTGGGGTTGGTCTGTGGCTCTGGCCGAGGGTGGGGCGGGCTGGGGCCGGGGCTGGTGCTGGGCTGGGCTGGGGCGGGGACTGGAGCCGCGCTGAGTCTGGGCTAGGGTCTGGGCTGGGGCCGGGGCTGCGACTGGGGCTGGGTCCAGGGCTTGGGCTGGGTTGTGGCTGGGGCTGGGCTGGGGCTGGGTCCATGGCTGAGGCTGGGGCTGTGGCTGGGGCTGGGCTGGGGCTGTGCTGGGCTGGGGCTGGGGCTGGGCTGGGGCAGGGGATGGGGCCGGGGCTGGGGCCGTGGGTGGGGCTGGGCTGGGGGCTGGGCTGGGCCTTGGCTGAGGGCAGGGCTGGGCTAGGGCTGGGGTGGGCTGAGGGGTAGGGCTGAGGGCAGGGCTGGGCTAGGGCTGGGCCTGGGCTGAGGGCAGGGCTGGGCTAGGGCTGGGGCTGGGCCGGGGCAGGGCTGGGGCTGGACTGTGGCTGGGGCTGGTCTGGGGCTAGGGCTGAGGGCAGGACTGGGCTGGGCTGGGCTGGGGCTGGGGCTGGGGCTGGGCCGGGGCAGGGCTGGGGCTGGGCTGTGGCTGAGGGCAGGGCTGGGCTAGGTCTGGGGCTGGGGTAGGGGCCGGGGCTGGGGAGAGGGCTGGGGCCAGAGCTGGGGCAGGGCTGGGCTGGGGCTGGGGCTGGGCTGGGGCTGGGTCCAGGGCAGGGTCTGGGCTGGGTCTGGGGCTGGGCCGGGGCAGGCGTGAGGCTGGTGCAGGGCTGGGGCTGGGGTTGGGGCTGGGGCTGCGGCAGGGCTGGGGCCGGGGCTGGTACTGGGCTGGGTTCTGGGCTGGGCTGGGGTGGGGAATGGAGCCGGGGCTGGGCCCGGGGCTGGGAGCAGGGCTGGGCTGGGGCGGGGACTGGAGCCGGGGCCTGCGACTGGGGCTGGGTCCAGGGCTGGGGCTGGGCTGTGGCTGGGGCTGGGCTGGGGCAGGGCTGTGACTGGGGCTGGGCTGGGGCTGGGCTGGGGCTGGGGCTGAGGGCAGGTCTGGGGTAGGGCTGGGGCTGGGGCTGGGCTGGGGCTGGGTCCAGGGCTGGGGTTGGGGCTGCGGCTGGGGATGGGTTTGGTCCGGGGCTGGGCCCGTGGGTGAGGCTAGGGTGGGGTCTGGGCTGGGCCTGGGCTGAGGGCAGGGCTGGACTCGGTCTGGGGCTGGGCTGGGGGCAGGGCTGGGGCTGGGGCTGGGGCTGGGGCAGGGCTGGGGGCAGGGATGGGAGTGGGGCTGGGCAGGGGCTGGGCTGGGGCCGGGGGTGGGCTGGGGCTGGGGCTGGGCTGCGGCTGGGGCTGGGGCAGGGCTGGGCTAGGACTGGGCTGGGGCCAGGGCTGGGGTTGGGCTGTGGCTGGGGGCCGAGGTGGGGCTGGGGCTGGTGCTGGGCTGGGGCTGGGGCGGGGACTGGAGCCGGGGCTGGGGCCGGGGGCTGGGAGCAGGGCTGGGCTGGGGCGGGGACTGGAGGCAGGGCTGAGGCTGGGCTAGGGTCTGGGCTGGGGCCGGGGCTGCGACTGGGGCTGGGTCCAGGGCTGGGGCTGGGTTGTGGCTGGGGCTGGGGCTGGGGCAGGGCTGGGTCTGGGGCTGGGGCTGTGGCTGGGTCTGGGCTGGGGCAGGGCTGGGGCTGGGGCCTGAGCTGGGGCTGGGTCCAGGGCTGGCGCTGGGCTGTGGCTGGGGCTGGGCTGGGGCTGGGTCCAGGGCTGGGGCTGGGGCTGGGGCTGGGCTGGGGCAGGGATGGGGCGGGGGCTGGGTTGGGGCAGGGCTGGGCTAGGGGTGGGGGTGGGGTAGGGCTGGGGGGGGACTGGAGCCGGGGCTGGGGCCGGGGCTGGGAGCAGGGCTGGGCTGGGGCAGGGACTGGAGCCGGGGCTGAGGCTGGGCTAGGGTCTGGGCTGTGGCCTGGGGCTGCGACTGGGGCTGGGTCCAGGGCTGGGGCTGGGCTGTGGCTGGGGGCTGGGCTGGGGCTGTGTCCAGGGCTGGGGCTGGGGCTGTGGCTGGGGCTGGGGCTGGGTTGTGGCTGGGGTCTGGGCTGGGGCTGGGTCCAGGGCTGGGGCTGGGGCTGTGGATGGGGCTGGGCTGGGGCTGGGCTGGGGCTGGGGCTGGGTCCAGGGCTGGGGCTGGGCTGTGGCTGTGGCTGGGGCTGTGCTGGGCTGGGGCTGGGGCTGTGCTGGGGCAGGGATGGGGCGGGGGCTGGGGCAGGGCTGGGCTAGGGCTGGGCTGGGGCTGGGGCTGGGGCTGTGCTGGGCTGGGGTGGGGCTGGGCTGGGGCAGCGATGGGGCGGGGGCTGGGGCAGGGCTGGGCTAGGGCTGGGCTGGGGCCGGGGCTGGGGCCGTGGGTGGGGCTGGGCTGGGGGCTGGGCTGGGCCTGGGCTGAGGGCAGGGCTGGCTAGGGCTGGGGCTGGGCTGAGGGCAGGTCTGGGCTAGGTCTGGGGCTGGGGTAGGGCTGCAGCCGGGGCTGAGGCTGGGGGTGGGTTCTGGGCTGGGGCTGGGGCGGGAACCAAGTCTATGGCTGGGCTGGGGCTGGGGCTGGGGCAGGGCTGGGGCTGGGCTGGGCTGGGGCGGGGACTGGAGCCGGGGCTGAGGCTGGGCTAGGGTCTGGGCTGAGGCCGGGGCTGCGACTGGGGCTGGGTCCAGGGCTGGGGCTGGGTTGTGGCTGGGGCTGGGCTGGGGCAGGGCTGGGTCTGGGGCTGGGGCTGTGGCTGGGTCTGGGCTGGGGCAGGGCTGGGGCTGGCCTGAGCTGGGGCTGGGTCCAGGGCTGGCGCTGGGCTGTGGCTGGGGCTGGGCTGGGGCTGGGTCCAGGGCTGGGGCTGGGGCTGTGGCTGGGGCTGGGCTGGGGCAGGGCTGGGGCTGGGTCCAGGGCTGGGGTTGGGCTGGGGCTGGGGCTGTGCTGGGCTGGAGCTGGGGCTGGGCTGGGGCAGGGATGGGGTGGGGGCTGGGGCAGGGCTGGGCTAGGGGTGGGGCTGGGGGTAGGGCTGGGGCCGGGGCTGAGGCTGGGCTGGGTTCTGGGCTGGGCCTGGGACAGGACTGGGCCCGAGGCTGGGGCAGGGCTGGGCTAGGGCTAGAGGCAGGGCTGGGGCCGGGGCTGGGAGCAGGGCTGGCACTGAGGTTGGGGCCGGGGGCTGGGGCAGGACTAGGCTGGAGGCTGGGCCTTGGGCTGGGGATGGACTCGTGGCATGGCTGGGGCTGGGGCTCGGCATGGGGAAGGGCTGTACTAGGGCTGGGCTGGGGCCGGGGCTGGGGCTGGGGCAAGGCTGGGCCTGGGCTGGGACCGGGACTGGGCTGGGGTAGGGCTGGGGCAGGGAAAAGGCTGGGGACAGGGCTGGGGCTGGGGCTGAGCTGGGGCTGGGTCCAGGGCTGGGGCTGGACTGTGGCTGGGGCTGGGCTGGGGCT